>NC_057801.1:440637004-440821262 GCF_018294505.1 Triticum aestivum | reverse complement strand
CTCACACACACAAACTAAGACTCCATCTCTCTCTCTCCTCTCTCTCTCTCTCTCTCTAACACACACACACACCACACACACACACTAAGACTCCATTTCACACACACATGCTCTAGGCGGAGCATTTGTTCCTACCACCCTTCACCCAACCTTACCCATATGATAAACAATCACCTTTATTTACTTGCATAACATGAACAGATTCCACTTTACTTTAGTAGTCAGCAAACTTATCATCTGTATACCCTTATAAAAAACGAGTTGGCGATGATGGTGTGCCTGCCATCTTGTAATACCGACCGTATGATCTATATCTGACGGATAGGAAGCAAACTATGATAACTTTACAAAAGATACCCGCACCTCTCTCCACATCATTATCTCCCGCAACCTCATTGCTCAGCAATTAAAAAGGAATAAGTCTCTGGAAAAATCTAGCATGCATGGTGGCCGCTGCCGCCTGCCGGCGCCGTCCATCCCCATGCCTCCGCCCATTCCGACCATCAGTCACCACCACGCTCCACTCCTCCTCGCCTTATCTCTCATCTTTCATTTTTTTCGATGACATTCTCGAGATACCATTTTTTCGATAAAATTCTCGAGATATCATTAGTTTTTACACATGGGATTACTCCTGCATGGGTCAATCACAACAGGTGTTTTGTAAAAAAAGTGCATATTGATGTTCCGTGCAATGCATGAGAATCTTGCTTGTAATTATATAACACAAATCACGAGCAGGAAGTGACATTTTTTTGACACAACCATGTTAACATGGCCATGGAAATCACGAGCAGGAAGGAGAAGGGAAGCGGGCTGTGGAGTAACGTTTTTACCACAATTTCTTAGGAAACTGAGTGCAATAATTGAGTAGTTTTGTAAACTACCATTACTACTACACCTGAAACGGTTCAAAACCTATACTCCCTTGCCAACGTGCGCTTCCCGCGTGAAACGGTCAGCGTCGCCCTGGAGCGTCAGTACCGCGTTATTGCCCGGACAGAGCGGAGGCGACCTCTCACTGGCGCCGGCTTTGAAGTGGCGCGACGACCAAGAGAGCGTCGCTTCCCGATGAACGCGACTGCTCCGCGTCGACACTGGCCATAGGCCCTGTTTGGATCCATGGGTTAGAGTTAGTTTGAGCTAGTTGGGGCTCAAATAGCCCTAAAGTATCCAAGCATGAGGGTTTAAATTGGAGCAAGTTGCACTGAACCCACCAAAAAAAACTATCCCACCCAAGAGGTGCTAACTGGAGATAGTTCTCATTGGGACCACTGAAAAATCACTTTTCTCTCTCCATGAAGTGCATTTATTGTCAATCTAACCCTGTCACCCAAACACCTCTTTGGCTACAGTTAGTTCAGGGTTAGTCATGAGTTAGTCTAACCTCTAGCTAAGTTAGAGTATCAAAAAGGAGCAGTATAGGACATGCAAGTTGCTCAAAGCATACGGGCAAATTCGTACGTGAAAGGATTTTTTCTTTTTGAAAACGGAATGTGAAAGGAATTTTTTTTAGAATGCTCTTGGCATGTCGCTAACATGTGATAGTTAACCGACCTCAATAGACGGCAGAAACGCCAGCCCGCCGCACTTTGATAGAGACGACGAGGGAGAAGCGATACAGGCTGCTGGATTACTAGAGCTAGGTGTCGCACGGAAGCCAAGAAATATGGTGATATCATGGGGTAGCCATGTACTAGTATGATGTAACTACACTAGGCTGCCTTGTTTCGTACTCTTCCAGTCCACTGTGGATATGATTGGTTAATTTTATATCGCTGAATAATATTAAATATTATGAGTGCAGACGCTCCACCACGAGGTTCCTTGCTCCTTCTCGGTCATCCGGAATCTATGTTCTTCCACTCTATTTTTTTACGTGAGCTTTGTTCATCCTTTTGCCAACACGAGAGACATCTAGCATCAAGGTGCACGTGTTATGCAACGATCGTTCCATCTATATGAAGAACACGTGGCACTGGAACTACGAGACGGACATGTACCCAGGAGTGGACGTACGAACCTGAGTAATGTAGCGCAGTAAGTGAAGTAGAAAGGCACAAATGGTATGAACATGCATGGCATACAGGGTGTGTTTGGTTGCGTTCTCATCTCAGCATAGTTGTCCCCTCTTCATGCATGCTCAACTCAACACCCCTCTTCATGCATACTCTCTTCATGCACGCTTCTAGTGTATTTGTGCTAAACTAGTGTGGACTCATGCACCCTCCATACACTCTACCAAACACCCAAAAGTAGGTCGAGAAGGGAACTCTTGGGCGGCATTTGTCGCTTACTACGTACTACCACTAAATGTTGTACGTGCAATGCACGGTGATGTTATGGAGTATGTGCCTAAGTACTCTACTACTACTATATTAGTTGGAGGCACATATTAACTTTTATATTTGTTTACGTGTATGCCCCGTGACCTTCCAACTAGACGTGTCTTTCTCTCCAGGTCGCACTTTGTATCGTTCATACAACTAAGTACTACTACGTGTGGTCTCCGACCCAGAAGTGGAAGAAGTGGAGACGCTCTACCACGCTGTTTTTTTACGCTGGGCTCTACCACGCTGTTCATGTCCCACTCCTTTCGCTGACGTGTGGGACATCCAGCACGTGTCGTGTTTGGCACCCTTCATTGTAAGAGTTGAAATGCTAGCATTCATCAGAAACAAAAAATAATTAAAATCGGCAGTGATACTATTTTTTGCGAACCAATCAGCAGTGATACTATACCACGCGGTTTCCTTGCTCCTCGATATCGGAAAGAATACTTCCGTTCGCCAACATGTGGGACGTCGACCATCCTGGTCCACTTGCCATGCACGCAGAACTCCAAGGGAGAGTCACCCAGGTCGTCGCGCCACAGTAACAATGACTAATGAGCCGTCAAATCACAGGCCACTTCCCACTTTGAAGTTGCTCGGACGAAGGAACCATCATGACTTCGTTGAATTCCGCTTCTTGAAGAAAACTATTGTACCAACAGTATTGCTAGCTACAGTATTTACTCCAACAGAGGCCTCCTTTCGTTCATAGGATAGGAATATGAAAATCATAGGATGTGAGATGACATGCATCTCAATTCCTATAGAGAAAGAGATGCCATTTGATGCATAGGATAGGAATTTTCCATTTAGTCTAGGCTAATGTACTGGTAATTTGCTCTAAAAACTACAGTAGTAACTAGTAGTACTGGTACATGCTCGTACTCAGACACAGACACACACACTAACTACTAGTACTACTACTTCTCACATGCTGGCCAGACATCGTCGTTCTCCTTCCCGGCTTTGTCAGTGACACCCCATCGTGCTTGGATCTCCACCAACCTCTCCGCAGCAGCGCGTGCGTCCTTTTCTTTCTTGAAGCGGCGGGCCTCTCTTTTCTTGAGTGCTTTCTGACTTTTCCGCTCCCTCTGTGCGGCTTTGGCCGCCTCTTGCTCTACCGCCCATTCGGCCTTGGCATCTTCAAATTCCTCCCACATAGTTGTGAGGTCGCGAGCGGCGATGAACTCGGCACGGCGGGATGCCATCGCTTCCCTACCATTTTGTGTGCGTTCGTGGGCGGCGAGGAACTCGGCGCGGCGGGATGCCATCGCTGCCTTACCGGTTAGTGTGCGGCGCGGTGGAATGAACGGCGCTTGGTGAGAGCTCTGGGGTGGAGTGGCCGGACAACCGTATAGTGCATTGGTTTGTCAAGAGCTCAAGGCAGAAGACGAAGCAAATTAGGATTCCCCTTCAATCCTGGTCATTTATTACTGAGTAAAATGCATTTGCGGTCATCGAACTTGTCTTGATAGCTCACTTTGATCATTGTATACAAGATATGGTGATTATACGGTCGCTGGCTCAGCATATAGCTCCTTATTTGTATGGTTGACCAGTCAAACAGTCTGCATGTGCCTGAAACGGTCACCGTCTCTCCAGAATGTCAATGCCGCATTCACTGGACTTAACTGCAGGTGCAATTGGTGTGTCACTGACATGCGGGCTAAACACCCGTTGGGCCCACATGTCAGACACCCAAACGCATCTGTAGTTAAGTCACTGAAGCAGCGTCCGCATTCACGCCCGCCAAACCTACTCCAGCGCCAGTTGTCCATCCGTCTGCCACGGCTCATTGCCATTCGCCTACTATATTAACTTGAGCCCAAGCTCCCAGCCATAGCCAAAGACCCACACTTATTCTCCTCCGGTCCCTTCCTTCTGTCGGCACCACTTCAACCATGGCCTCCTGGCGCTCCGAAGCTCTCTCGGACGTACTGTCGCAGGAGCAGACGAGGGACATCGGCGGCTCCACTCCGGGCGCGCTCCAAAGCTCTCTTCGACGTACTGTCGCAGGAGCAAACGAAGGAGATCGCCGGCACCCCCGGGCCGCCCTCCGCCGCCACGACCACGAAGCCGGTGCGCGTGCGCGGGCGCAGCCGGCAGCGAGGAAGAGTAGTACACGGTAGGTCGCCGCCGCTCTGGTCCCAGGAAGGCCACCGCGACTCCACTCAGTCGACGCCAAGCTTGGTGGGGTAAACATCAGCGGCCGAGTAGCCGCTTGACGGCGACGTGGAGGCGGAAATCTTCATAACCTTGTGCTCCGGCCGGAGGAGGAGGTTATCGAGGCGGATGAGGAGGAGGCAAAGGCAATGGCCGGCTTTCTCGGGTTCATGGCCGGACATGGTGGTCGGGTGCCGGCGATTGTTTAGATTAGGTTTACAATAGGTTTAATACGGTTTGTGTGAAATATGTAATGAATTTCGTCCAGTTTGTAGGAAAAGTTTTCAAAATGTAATGAATTTCATCCGGTTAATTTGAAATTTGCTTTGTTTGCACGAATTTCGTCCGGTTAGTACATATAGTTGTCGAAAGGTATGCGGGCAGCATCGGATGGCATCCATCAGTGTCCTTGGACAGATGCCGGTGTAAATTTGTGGGCTAGCGCTGGAGATGCCCTAACTATCATGCTATAATCACTAAAAATCCTCCATTATTTGGCAGGGAACAGTTATCCCTCGATCAAAATCAGATCCGCGGTGTTTCGCACTCCTCCCGCGTACGAGTGTAAACTCTTGCTTACATAAAAATGGAGCAAGTGCACGGCACTGTAGCACGTCATATCACTCGAACTAGCCCGCCTAACGAGCGGGAAAGCACTGCCCTCGTCATTTTGTTCTGGATTTCTATCGATGGATCGCGTGAAAATGTTACGCTTCACAAGTTCTAAAGGAAAAGGCGGCACACTTACGACTCGTACGCGTCGCAACCCCGACAGTCTGGCTCGCACGCTGCTCACCAGAGGGGACACACATTGTCTTGCAATTTCACTGACATGTGGGATCATAATTGAATAAACCGTCGATAGCCGAAATCTAATCGCTCGGCGGGCGTCGGCTGAGAAGAGAGAAACGGGGGAGGGAGAAGAGATCGCCCGCCCGCCGCGCATGGACTCCAAGAAATATATGGTGATAACGTGAGGTGGGCCATGCTAGAGTCCGGACCACTTCAGGAGCCCGCTCTCACACCGCCCTGGCCCCTCAAGATGCCAGCTGCCTGCTGCATGCATAGCAAGTAGTCCCCGCTTATGTGGAGGAGAGAGAGGCATTGACAAAGTCAAGGAGTAACAGTGGAGACAATAGCTTTCATCAAAAATAAGCAATGAATACTCATTGCTCATCCTCTATATCGGAAAGAATACTTTCATTTGCCGACATGTGGGACGTCGACCATCCTGGTCCACCTGCCATGCACAAAATTATCCTGGTCTACCCCGGTCGTATCGCAGGCCCAACCTTTCCCACTGTAAGTTGTTCGGACGAAGGAACCGTCATGACTTCCTTGAATTCCGCTTCTTCAAGAAAACTTACTGTACCCGCAATACTGCTACCACACGCGAAGACTGGACGACACTGTACCACATCATATCACTGAAACCCACTAGGCCAAACTAGCCCGCCTAGGTCATCTATTTTGGAATGGAGGGAGTACGTCTCTCCACTGCTATGATTTTGTGTTGCACGTTCTCTGTACTTTTGCTACGATTTTCCTACCCTATGAACCAAATGAGGCCTGAATGTATGTCGACTATTGTCTGATCGATCGCTAAGCCCACAATTTTAGGAGCTAGGGCTATTGGTCGATCGACGAGGGATAAGTATAAGCGTACCACGAGCTCACCAGCCCCAACGTTTCTCTTCGGTGAGTGTTTTGCAAGTACTATAGCTCGCATAGTAGCTAGCCTACTAACACCAAGAATCATCAAACAAGCCCTGCTGATATGATAAACAGTTCAAACTTACATCTAAGCATGCCATATATTACATCAAAAGCTGGTGAGGATACATCTGTTTCCATAACTCGGAGAGGGTTCGCATGATTCACTATCAAACAAAAGTAGCAAGATCCGCCCACACAAGACAGTGCACTAGCCCTAAGATGGTTTGATAACACGCATCGTTCTGGTAATTAAACACAGGGCAATGCAAACTACCCTGAAGGATTAGCGCGACCAACTATTTCTTGTCATCGATCTCTCGGGCAATGACCACAGCACGGACAGCAGCATGGGAATCGATTCTGCGGCGATGACCACAGGACTGACCGCGACATCGGAATCGATCTCTGGGGCGATGTCCACAGGATGGACAGCGGCATCGAAATTGATCTCCGGGGCGATGCCAACAGGACGGGCCACGACATCAGAATCATCAAGGACAACCACCAGCACCTGCACAACACTAACATATTAGCAAGCACATTGCAAATAATCAAAAAGCAAGCACATTGCAAATAATCAAAAACCACAACTATGGTAATAAGCCATTATTTTTTACCTTGTGCAGCTCACCGGGGGATCTCATCCCTCCGGGGGCCATCTCCTCGTCCTCGATGGGGGCCATCACCTTGCCAGGGGAATACTGCTTCTCAACGGCGACTATCTCCTCAAACTCGGTCTTGAGCCTCACATAGGTTGCAATCAGAGTTCCTGGGGTAGACACAGTGGGGCCATTGCTGTTCTTCCAACTTTCTATGAGGAGTTCGTCCGCCAACATCCTTAACTCTTTGGCCAGTGCTTGTTTCTTGGAGTTCTTCGTCTCCATGGGTTGGCCCGCCAACATGGTCAACTCGTTGGTCGGTGCTCACTTCCTGGAGATCGCTGTCTCCAGTGGGTTGTCTGCCGGCAACTCTTTGCCTAGTGCTCCAGGATCCATAAATGAACTGGAAAACAAAAAGCAATCGAAAGGAAACCACAATCGCAATGAAAACGGGAAAAGAATAGGATGTGAGAATCGGTCGGTGCTTCGCAAAAAGAAGATTATTGGAATGAAAATATAGCAGCATAACTGATTCACCCACCTTTCCTTCGTCGGTAGAGAAGAAAAATGGTAGAAGTGAGTAGCCTGGAGTGAGGTTTTCTTCAAGAAAGGGAAGAAAGGGCTTGAACGAGCGTTCCAATGAAATGATGGTTGCTTCGTCCAGTCCAACTTGGAGGCCACCTTACCACTGCTGGTAAAGGTGTGGGTTTTGTGATATGACGGGTCATGACGGCCACACCGGGGTGACAGGTGAGTCTCGACTGTAGCACCTCGCTGTGATTTGGTGGATGGCACGCGGGCCCGGATGCTTTGAAATTTCATTAACTTGATTTTAGTCTCTTTAGTATTTGGATCCAAGCATGGATGAGGCTAACAAGTTTTAGTCCCACTACTTTTAGTCATGAGACTAAAACGTATCCAAGCACTCTCTCAATATTGTGCACTGCAACCAAGGCGGAGAGGAAAACGAGAGAACTACATAATTAATGCATGAGTTTAATTAGCGTAGTTCTGTAAAGTACGAGATACATTCCTCCAATTGCAAAATGCCTTGGTTCATGAGATTTGAGATTTGAGCCCTATAAACCGGAAGGGAGGGGGTACTACACACGGTGTAGTCTAGTCACTTGTTTTTTTAGCCGAAGTCTAGTCACTTGTTGAAATCTCTAGAAAGGCAAATACTCTTTTTCGGTTTACTCCCTCCGTCTAGGTGTGTAAGTCATCTTACGAAAACCAAATAGTCCCAAAACACTTAGGCACGATGCATTAACTTCTACCTTGTTTCTTGTTTCTTGACATACGTATCAACCAATAAGAGATGAGAGGTGTGCATGCTTTTAATGACTTGCAATGGCTAGTTCATTGCATGGAATGCTATTAATTAGCAAATAAACATTGGTGACCCCAGGAGGAAACGGTGCTAAGCGCGTGGACCTATGCAGAATGAGTATAAACCAATGGATAATGGAGTTTAATTGTTAAACAATAGCAATTTTGTCTCATGCAAGAGCCTGGCTAGTACTCCAAGGAACCGCACCACGCGAGCGTTCGCAACTGCCACGTTCGGCTTGCGCTTGGCTCTTCGCCTCTTCGAGAAGACGAACAATGATGTTACTCCTACTTCTACAGTATCGAATCCACTGCTGCATGTCCATCCACCTCGTGCGGGAGGGATAGCGTGTAGCGAAAGCTTCTACTTACTGCTCCTGCCTTTGTGTCCATGACAGGTGGGCCCAACAGGTGGTTGGCCCACCTGTCATGCAGCCAAAGGCAGGTGCAGTTAAGGCACCAAAGCTTAGTCCGCGAGGGAGAGGGCGTCCTAGTAATCAAATTTCTCGGTCTTGTATGAGTTGACGCGACACATCAAAGCACTGCATTCGATAAAAGTCTTTTTACACATTTCAAATGGGCTACTTCGTATGTAGGAGTAGACATATTCTGCTTCGTATGTACTCCCTCCGTTCCAAAATATATGTCTTTTTAGAGATTTCACTATGAACTACTCCCTCCGTCCCATAATGTAAGACGTTTTTTGCCACTAGTGTAGTGGCAAAAAACGTCTTACATTATGGGACGGAGGGAGTACATACGAAACAAAATGAGTGAATCTACACTCTAAAATATGTCTATATACATCCGTATGTAGTTTGTAGTGGAATCCCTAAAAAGACTTACATTTAGAAACGGAGGGAGTAGTCACTTGTTGCAATCTCTAAAAAGACTTATATTTGGAAACGGAGGGAGTACAACGCATGCATGCATGCCGTGACTTTCCTTTTGATACTTGCATGTGTTGATTTGCTGCACCTTGCCAAATTTTGACTATAAATTTAACTAACCAAATTTTCATGCATGTCACAAAAAATCATGGGGCTATTTGGATTGTGACTATGTTTGTCTTATGTTGCCACATTATTTTTCCCACACTTGCCACACTTGCCTAACCTGAGTTGCTCAAATTGTTAGACACACTTTGGCTTGCCTAAGGGAATCTTGCCACAATTTTTGTATCTATGACATGTGGGGTTCACTGCTAATAAAAAAATTCTTGACCTAGGTGTGGCTAATAAAAAAGACTTATATTTAGGAACGGAGGGAGTAGAAAATATAAATAATAATGCATGTTGGGCAACCCACGTTTCCGCTAATTTTAGCCGTGGGCTTGTTCACAATTTTTACGAGGGGGTGGTTGTTCATTTAATGGAGGGACTTGTAGTACTGCCAGACTTAAACGATACAAAGTGCAACCTGGCACACTGTAACACCACTAGGAACAAGCGGGTAGCTATCTCAAAAAACAATCAACAACTAAAAAACCGCGACCTGGCATGTAGTAGTACACAATTTTAAACGATTGTTTTGATGGAGTGTAAAAGGAAAACTACCCCACTACTTATATATATAGGCCGGAGCCTCCGCGCTTGCTTGCTAGGGCTACTCTATTCACACACTCTCATCCTCTCCAGATCTAAACAAGATAGGGGTAGTAACACTGTCTTTCTCCCTTCAAAAAACACTGGCTTTCTATCCTCACCGCTGGTTACAGATCCGGACGTATCCCCCTCCGCCGTTGAAGGGGAGGAGGGGCAGCGTTTAGGCCGTCATTGACAGCGAGGGAGGAGACCCACTGCCATCCGCACCGTTATCTCTGGCCGAGCGCCGGCGCGGGAGGTCCTCCGATCCCTTCGTCATTGCCTGTGGGCGGATCCGGCCTCCCGCCGCCCACCTATCCACATCCCGACGACCTTCAGGTATATCTTCGTTCGAAACCGCCTTAGCTCTACTTCCCCAGCTCGCTACGTCGCTTCATGTGCATCAGTTTCTACCTCTCAGCCCCTCTTGATCGGATGGTCCAACGTCACCTATTTTTTTTTCTTCTATTGTTAGAGGTAAAGCTACTTCATGGAGTCGAATCTTGTACTCCCTCCGTCCGAAAATACTTGTCATTGAAATAAAGTGGGGGTGGGGGAATTTAGTATGTACATCGGACTTGGTACAAACAGGAAGGAAAGGGGATGAAAGTAGTACAGACTGGACATCCAACCGGTCTCTTGGTCGAAAACAGAAATATAGGGGTAACGCTGTACATAGTGGTATGACCAGGACTAGATTTGCTATCCACACATAGGACTAGGTGGCTAGAGTGAACAAAAATGGGACCAACCCAAATATGTTTCTTGGATGTTTGTTTCTCGGGGCAACAAACTATGAATCATCACTTTATGCCCCTGTTTACGTACATGGTGCTCTACTACAGGTGCACCCACTGTCCCATGCCCTTATACCAAATATTTAGGCTCCGGTCGGAATAAAGGGGCAGAAAACATAGGTCTTGATGAAAATAGAGGAATAGGAAAGGAATGTAGGTATAAAACTATGGAACAGCGAACCGGAGGAAACTCTCAAGAGAATGTGTTCAGATGGACTATGAAATGTACAGATTTGTTTTTTTAGAGTAGCATGTTTGGCAGTATGAGATGCTATTTGTTTATTCAGATGCACAGTGACTAATCTTGTACTCACCTCGCGTACCACACATAGGTTGATTTTTTTATTCCGGCAAACACTGCACAGCAACCTGTCTAACGCATGGCAGCGAGCGCCTGCCTCGAGCTTCCGCCCAAAAAATGAGCAGCGCGTGGATGTTTCTAATCCGATGGAATCAGTACTACCAGACCAGCTTTCCTATGAAACACTATTCACCTTTCCCGTGTTCCGAACGGTTGGAAGGGAAATAATACCATAGGAATTGTGTTCCTACGAAAATCCTGCACCCAACCTGTGAACCGAACGCAGCCTTAGCTGTTGTTAATATAATGTCCCTGGTAAAAATGAAGCCATGCCACTGTTTTTGCCTGTAATTGTTTGAGACTCTGACAAGTTTAGCCAAATGTTTTTGCCTGTAATTGTTTGAGACTCTGACTATTTCCTCTGTGCCTTTTTGTGCAAATAGGGATATCCAATTCACCTGGTTGCTATTGTAACCTTTTGGTGCACTGCACAAAACTCTTCTTAAAAGAAGTGACTTTTGAGCTGTTTAACTGGAATGTCAGATGGAACAATTGGTTCATTTTGGTGGAACTGCACAAAGGGAGATCTGTGTTCCAATCCTCATCATCCATATTGGCGCCATAACCTTCCTTTAGGTAAGAATGATATTTAATGCATGTGTTCATCTCTATTTTTCGACTGCCATGAGAAAATAATGCTCTTTTTTACTAGTACACTTGTACTCCCTCACTGACAAAACCAATTCTGAATTACAAGGCCAATCACGTACTTGGTTTCACCAACTGGTGAGGAGAAAAAGAAACAGAGCATGAAGAGGAAGAAGAAGAAGAATAAACAGTGCCAAGGCGATCTTGCTGAAGCCAAAGGCCTCAGTCGAGCCTATTCAAGGGCTCCGGCAACGACTACCTTACATGTGAGACGATCCTCCAGGGAGCCCTTCCACTTCTGCTGTCTCACTTAATTAATTAGGAGTATTTAAGTACCACTAATTTATTACTGCCTAATTTTCCTGTTGGAGTTAAACAAATCTTTAGTAGGACCCTATGCTGAATCATGTACGTGTGAATGTTTGTCTATGGAGGTGAATCATGTGGTGGAGCAGGGAGGGAATATTATTAGTGTCATGACCTAATAGTGCTATTGTTTTTCATGTCAATTTATTGCCATTGGTTCAATTGTAGGACCTTGAAGTATGTCTAGAGGGGGGGTGTGATTAGACTACTTGACCAATTAAAAACTTAACCTTTTCCCAATTTTAGAGTATGGCAGATTTTAGCTATCTTAGGACAAGTCAAGCAATCATCACACAATTCAAGCAAGCATGCAAAGAGTATATAGGCAGCGGAAATTAAAGCATGCAACTTGCAAGAAAGTAAAGGGAAGGGTTTGGAGGATTCAAACGCAATTGGAGACACGGATGTTTTTGGCGTGGTTCCGATAGGTGGTGTTATTGTACATCCACGTTGATGGAGACTTCAACCCACGAAGGGTAACGGTTGCGCGAGTCCACGGAGGGCTCCACCCTTGAAGGGTCCACAAAGAAGCAACCTTGTCTATCCCACCATGTTCGTCGCCCACGAAGGACTTGCCTCACTAGCGGTAGATCTTCACGAAGTAGGCGATCTCCTTGCCCTTACAAACTCCTTGGTTCAACTCCACAATCTTATCGGAGGCTCCCAAGTGACACCTAGCCAATCTAGGAGACACCACTCTCCAAGAAGTAACAAATGGTGCGTTGATGATGAACTCCTTGCTCTTGTGCTTCAAATGATAGTCTCCCCAACACTAAACTCTCTCTCATGGGATTTGGATCTGGTGGAAAGAAGATTTGAGTGGAAAGCAACTTGGGGAAGTCTAGAGATCAAGATTCATATGGTAGGAATGGAATATCTTGGCCTCAACACATGAGTAGGTAGTTCTCTCTCAGAAATGGTAAGTTGGAAGTGTAGGTTCAGTCTGATGGCTCTCTCTCCGAATGAAGAGGAGGTGGAGTGGTATATATAGCCTCCACAAAAAAACTAACCGTTACACACAATTTACCAAACTCGGTGGGACCGATTCAACAGACTCGGTCGGACCGATTTAGTAAACCTAGTGACCGTTAGGATTTTCGGTGGGACCGACATGCAACTCGGTAAGACCGATTCGGTTAGGGTTAGGGCATAACGTAATCTTGGTAAGACCGATTACACAAACTCGGTGAGACCGATTTTAGTAATAAGCATTCCAGAGAGTTGGTCAGGTAAACTCGGTGGGACCGATTTGCTCTTTTAGGTGAGACCGAAATGTTACAAAAGGGAAACGGAGAGTTTTCATTGCAATCTCGGTGGGACCGATCGCTCACTTCGGTTAGACCGAAATGTTACAAAGGGAAACAGAGAGATTACAATCCCATCTCGGTGAGACCGAGATCCCTATCGGTTGGACCGATTTGCCTAGGGTTTGTGGCAGTGGCTATGACATTAGAACTCGGTGGCGCCGGATAGAAAGAATCGGTGTGACCGATTTTGGCTTTAGGTTTAGGTCATTTGTGGATGTGAGAAAGTAGCTAAGGGTTTTTGGAGCATATCACCAAGCACATGAAGCAAGAGGCTCATTAAGCAATACCTCATCCCTCCTTGATAGTATTGGCTTTTCCTATAGACTCAATGTGATCTTGGATCACTAAAATGTAAAATGAAGAGTCTTGAGCTTTTGAGCTTGAGCCAATCCTTTGTCATTGGTACTTTGAGGGATCCACTTTCATCATCCATGCCATGCCATTCATTGAGCTCTCCTGAAATAATAGTCTTGGAATAGCATTAGCTCAATGAGCTATATGTTGTTATGAATTACCAAAACCACCTAGGGATAGTTGCACTTTCAATCTCCCCCTTTTTGGTAATTGATGACAACATATAGATCAAAGCTTCGACAAATGATAATAAGATTGAAAAACATCGTCGCTTTGAGAAGTATGTGATAAGCAAGAGCTCCCCCTAAATTTGTGCATAGTTTAGGATTTGCTTTGGACTGCAAATGCACAAGGAATTAGTCTCATGGGTTACTCTTCCATGTCACATACATCTTGGTGGAGCCCTCAAAATGATAAAGATTGAATACATGCACTCATCACCAAGAAAAGTGAATGATCACATATGGATAAGATAAGATAATATCATCAAACATGCATAAGTGTAGCTTATGATAAAACATATGATCATCAATGTCTCACAAACACAGCATAGTATGTATCTCAAGCAATCAAAAGCAAACAAAGTTTAACCACCAAAGCAAAACAAGAGAGAACAAAAGCAACACTCTCTCTCTCGAAGCCTATGATCTATACATTCCCCCCCCCTTTGGCAACAAGTTACCAAAAAGTTCATAGAAAATGCATAGTGCTAGATCGACTCTCAGGCTTGATCTTCAAGTGGTGGTGTCCGGATAACTCCAAGGACGAAGGCTTCAGTTGAAGTGGATGGAGCAGGAGGAGTTGATGTTGGAGCTGGTTGCACTGGAGCTGTAGCTGGTGCAGATGATGTGGCTCTGGTGTCTATCACAGGCACTGTAGCTGACCTTTGAGCTCTAGGCACTCTGGCAAATACATTAGTGGTAGTCTTGCCCTGCCTCTCCTGCATGTCATCCTGTAGCTACTCCACAACTGACTGAATCTCAGTTACTTTGACATCTAGATCATGGAATTTTAGTTCCATGATTCTTTCCAAGCTCTCCTGATTTCGAGTGAGGGTGGCCAATCCCTTCTCAATCCTCAGAGTTGATGCTATCAAGTAACCAAGCTGCTCCTGCTAGTTCTTCAAAAAGTACTCAGATGCCTCCTCTTGAGTTGGCATCTTGGCAGCCTTCTCTTTCCTTGCCTTCTCCTTCTTCTCTTGAGCTTGTACTGATGATGGTTCATTCTTAGTCATTACAACCTGATTGTCCTCAAAGTCTGGATAGAGAGGAAAATGTTCCTTATCCAGTAGATATTTGCATGTGCCCATCTTTGAGTTAATCAACTCCTGAATCCGAGGGGCATATCCACAACTCCTCTTTTGGTCTGCTGCAGTCCTCTTAATGGTCTCTACCATAAGGCTCATGACCTTGAATTTCTGTGGCACATCAAACAAATGCAACATGTTGATTGCATGCCCTCTAATCATGTTGTGGTCACCAGACTTAAGCAATAGAGTGTGCCTTAGGATTTGATTGTTGGCAGCCCTGACAGAAGAAAGTGGACTGACCCAAACTTATGTGTCTCTATAGCTTTGTCTGGGATCTCCTTGTACATGTGTGCCATGGAATTGTGGTCCATCTTATTCTTGGCATAGACATCCAAGTCATCTTCATTTTCCTTGGGGGCATTGATCAGATTTGCCCACTCCTCAACTGTTGACTGGTACCTTGTACCTTCAGACAACCAAACTATCCTCCCATCTGGATAGAAGTGTGCTGTGGAGTAGAATTGCATAATGAGTTCATCATTCCAGTTGGTGAGCTTTTGCCCAACAAAATCTGCAACTCCACAAGTAGCAAAACTGTCTTGCACTCCATGATAGTGTTCTTCATTGTCTTTCATGTAGGTCTAGTCGACCCACCTCATATCACACACTATGGGCTTCTTGTCCAACAAGATTGTCTCATAGAAGTCCTGTTGTTCCTTTGTATGGAACCTGTAATCAACAGCAGTTCTTCTCCTTGTGGCATATGGATCTGTCATCCTCCATAGCCTCAACCCTGAGTCTGTTCTGATCTTCATGTCCTTAGCCACAGGATGGGCATCATTGTGGTCTGGTATCTTGGGCTTGAGCTTCCTCAGAACTTGTCCTTCCTCATCTTCCTCATCAGCAACTTCAGGCACTGGGGCCTTGTTCTTCTCAGCAGCTGGAATACTCCTGGTATTCCTCCTTGGTGCAAGCTTGGGCTTGGGGGCAGCTTTGGGTGCTTCCTTGAGCTTTGATGTTGCAGCCCCTGATCTAATAGCATCACCCATAAGCTTTTGTGCCTTGGGTGCTGGTGCAGCAACCTCTTCTTCCTCTTCAGAGTCTCTCCTCATTGAGGGATTTCCAAGAACCTGGGCAGTAGTGGTTCTGGCTCTCTTCTTCTTCTTATCCTGAGCAGCTGCTTCATCTTCTGATTCAATGGTAAACTTCATAGTTTCTCCAGTGGGAACTTTCTTGGGTTTGGAATTTGTGAGTCTCTTTGCAGGTGCCTCTTTGGGTTCAGTCTTCTCAGGCACTTGAGTAGATCCTCTGACCTTCAGCATAGGTGTCCTCTTGGCAGGAACCTTCCTATTGAGTCCAGGTTTAGTGTTCTGTGCTGAGGCATACTCCTTTTTGAGCACTACCTTCTTGGAGGTAGCCACATCCTCTTCTGCTCTATAATCCTCATCCTCAGAATCTGAGGTTCTCTTCTTCCTTGTCCTGGTGGCAGCTTTAGGCAGGTTGCTTGGGGTGCTCCTGCTGCCTTCATCTGAAGTGCTAGAGGGACTAGTGCCCTCACTCATGTGATTGTGCTCTTCTGACCTGTTCTGACTATCACTTTGGTCTGACATGCTGCAAATCACTGACTGCTCACCCTGTGAAGAGTTATAGATGAGATAGAGTGGATGAGCATCACAAAATGCAGAGATTTTTGCAAAAAAAAATGATTCAAAAATTAAGTTTTAGTTTTCCACAGAAAACATTTTGGATCAACCAATTTTCAAACTCGGTGATACCGAAGCAGTTTTGGAACCTAAACTGATGAACTCGGTTGGACCGAGTCATAGTTCGGTGGCACCGAGACTGCTAGGGTTTCACAAAGTCCTAAAATCGGTCTCACCGATTAGCAATTCTCGGTCAGACCGAGAGTTACTAGTGCATCGGTGTTAGCCAAATCGGTGGGACCGAGTTTTTCAACTCGGTGGGTCCGAGATGGTTTCGGCGGAAACCTAACCCTAAATTTTCGAATCTCATCTAATCTAAGGATTGCATTGACTGGATAGGAGTACTTCAATCGTGGCAAGAATCAATAAGAACACAATGTGCTAGGAATCGGACGAGGATAGCACTGTAATCGAGTCCATACCCTAGCTTGGCGATGAACTCGCTACGGCGGCAACGGCGGGGTTGAAATCCGTTGACAGCGGCGGAGACCAGCGAAGGAGGCGGCTGGCGACGAGGAGACGATCCGGAGATCCTGGAGGCAGAGCGAGCTATTGCGCGGGCGAAGAGGTTCGAAGAAATTTGCAAATTTTTTCCTGTGACTATATATAGCCCGACCCTGTCGGTGTGACCGAGTGGAACAACTCGGTGGCACCGAGATGCATAACTATGTACAGTTACGGCAACTCGGTGTGACCGAAAAGTTCAAATCGGTTGCACCAAGATTTAAAACCTAGATCGACTTAGTGATCTTGGTAGGACCGAAATGGAGGAATCGGTGAGACCAAGAATCACAAAGAAGTTTTGGAAGTTTAAGTCTATGACGAATCGGGGACTCCGGGTGCTCCTCACACAGAGTGGTTCAAATCTGACTTGATCAAATTTTGTGATGTAGCATGAATAGAGTTTGAGACGAGAAAAGCATAGATAGCTAGAGAAGGTTCTTAGGCATTCTTGTCCATCCACTTGGCAAAAAGAAAAAGGGGCCAATCACTCAAAACAACAAGTGGATGTCCTTGAATGAGTAAAATATGCACCAACATGCTCACACAATAAGATGGCAAATGAAATATGTGGCAAAACATGCGCAACCAATTCTAGCATCTATCAAACAATTGGCGATGACTAGGTCATCTATATATGAGTATATTGACTTAGGAGTCAAATGAGAACATTTGATCATAGGTCATACTCATCGTTTAAGCTCAAGTGGGGTTACCACTTTTACATAATCATTGATGTGTTCACACCATTAGAGTTGCTTTGACTCAATTCTTAGAGTTAAGCTCCCCCTAGATGTGAGATCCCCTTCTAGAGGGATGAACTAACCTTGGGTTTTGTCGATGATGACTTCATGTAGGTGTTGAAGATGTGGATGCTCAATGTTGATGTAGATCATTTGGAGCCATCCTTTGGAGTGAGTTGCACTTTCAACTTACCTACATGGGTTAGTCCCACAAGGAACAAACAAGAATATCCATAGACATAGAGTGATGCACACACAAGATGATGTCCATGAAATCATTAGGTTACCTTGTCCCTTGCCTTACCAACATGAGGGGTTGTGACTCCTTGAACTAGTGCAAGATGTGAAAGTTGATTGCACTTGTCGTTGCCATAATGATACGAGTGAAGAATGTTGGCGGAGTCACCCTCAAGAACTCTCTAGTTCTTCTTCTTCGAGATCCACATCATCTTGATGGGAATCCTTGGAGTTGTAGTTGTACTTGATGAAGTAGAACTTGACGTAGTCTTGGGAACCCACTTGACCGAGGCCTTAGGTGCTTCTTCAAATGCATCAATCTCTTCTCGAAGCTTGTCCTTGCCTTTGTTCTTGTGGTCTTGTGGTGGAAGATCATCTTGTGCTTGTGTTCCTTTGAAGGAAGTAGGATCATACTTCTCTTGTTGAGGAACAAACTTCATCTTGGGGTATTGATCTTCTTCCCACTCAACTCCATTGGCATTGAACTTTCGTTCAAAACCAACACCTTGATTCTTCCGGTGCCTTCCTTGCTTGCGTACAATTTCCTCGAATTGCTTACTCGCGGCAAGGCTCTTGTAAACACCTTTCTCTATAATTCCCTTCAATAAGCTATTTTCTTGCTCAAGTGTAACTTGGCTAAGAGAATCATTAGTGGAAGAAGCAACAATATTGGATTTGACATTATTATTGTTACTACTAGAGGAAGGATCTTTCTTGTACTTGTTACTAGACTTGACTTGAGGCATGTAAGTAGATAAGAGTAAACGCTTGGCAATGTAAGAAGAACTTTTCTTATGGAGATCATCATTGATTGCTTTTAAGAACTCATTCTCTTGCTCAAGATTGAGCTTTTCAAAGCGTAACTTCTCATGAGCCCTTAAAAGTTCTCGATGATCTTCGAAGATAGTTTCATGAGCTAAATTAAGAGTGTTTAGTTCTTTAGTTAGAGGCTCAATCTTCTCCTTATCATTGTCATTTGTTTTATCTTGATTAGCATGATTAATGGACGTTTCATCATAGTATTCATCACTAGAGTTGTCATCTTCATCACTATCGAAATCAACATACTCAGGATGTGTTACCTTTGGACCTTTGGCCATGAAGCATCTTCAAATTCCTTCATTTGGTGAGTCAAATATGTCGTAGGAGTTGGTTGACACAAGTGCTAGACCGGCAACACCTTCATCTTGAGTATATCCGGAGTCGAAGTGATAGCTTCTCTCGGAGTGATTGTCGGAGTCGGAGCCGGATACCCATTCACCAACACGAGCTTGATGTCTTCGTTTTGTGTAGCTCCTTGATGACTTGTCCTTCCTTTCCGAATCCTTGCTTCTCCGTGAGGGTCTTCGTTCATAACGATCATCTCTACTCCTTCTCTCTCTTGGTGGTGATTCTTCTCTTTTGCTTCTTCTTCTTGGAGAATCTTCTCTTCTTTTGTAGGGTGTCGTACACTCATTGGAATAGTGTTCGGGTCTCCCACAATTGTATCAATTTCGCTCTCGACTAGAAGATCTTTTGTCATTGTAATACCCTAACTTGGAGCTTCTTTCTTTGCTTCTACTCTTGTAGAATTTGTTGAAGTTCTTCACCATTAAGCTCAATTCTTCATTGAAGGTTTTTTTCTCACTTGATGATGTGGGGGGCTTCACTTGAGGCTTTGTAAGCACCACTTGACTTGTTGTGAAGTTCCTCCTTATCCTTGAGTGACATCTCATGAGCAACAGTTCTTCCAATGACTTCCTTTGGCTTGAGATCTTTGTAGTTTGGCATCATTTGGATCAATGTGCACACGGTATCATACTTTCCATCCAATGCTTTTAGGATCTTCTTGATGATGAATCTGTCAGTCATCTCTTCACTCCCTAAGCCGGCAATCTCATTTGTGATAAGTGCAAGCCTAGAGTACATTTCAGCGACACCTTCACCATCCTTCATTTTGAACTTGTCAAGCTGACTTTGGAGCACATCCAACTTGGATTCCTTGATGGAGTCGGTACCTTCATGCATATCAATCAAAGTATCCCAAATTTCCTTTGCATTCTCAAGACGGTTGGTTTTGTTGAATTCTTCGAGGCACAATCCGTTGAATATGATATCACAAGCTTGAGCGTTGTATTGCAGCATCTTCAATTCTTCCGCATTTGCTTCATGGTTCGGCTCTCTCCCATCAAAGAATTCACCTTGCAAGCCAATACAAATAATTGCCCAAACGGCGGGGTTATGTCCGAGAATATGCATTTTCATCTTATGCTTCCAACTAGCAAAATTAGTACCATCAAAGTAAGGACCTCTACAGTGATAATTTCCCTCGCTAGACGCCATACTCTCCTAGGTTGTGAAACCAAGGCTATGACCACCAAAAGCTATGGAAATCAAAGCAAATGGAGACCAAAGCTCTGATACCACTTGTAGGACCTTGAAGTATGTCTAGAGGGGGGCAATTAGACTACTTGACCAATTAAAAACTTAACCTTTTCCCAATTTTAGAGTTTGGCAGATTTTAGCTATCTTAGGACAAGTCAAGCAATCATCACACAATTCAAGCAAGCATGCAAAGAGTATATAGGCAGCGGAAATTAAAGCATGCAACTTGCAAGAAAGTAAAGGGAAAGGTTTGGAGGATTCAAACGCAATTGGAGACACGGATGTTTTTGGCGTGGTTCCGATAGGTGGTGCTATCGTACATCCACGTTGATGGAGACTTCAACCCACGAAGGGTAACGGTTGCGCAAGTCCACGGAGGGCTCCACACACGAAGGGTCCACGAAGAAGCAACCTTGTCTATCCCACCATGGCCGTCGCCCACGAAGGACATGCCTCACTAGCGGTAGATCTTCACGAAGTAGGCGATCTCCTTGCCCTTACAAACTCCTTGGTTCAACTCCACAATATTGTCGGAGGCTCCCAAGTGACACCTAGCCAATCTAGGACACACCACTCTCCAAGAAGTAATAAATGGTTTGTTGATGATGAAATCCTTGCTCTTGTGCTTCAAATGATAGTCTCCCCAACACTCAACTCTCTCTCATGGGATTTGGATCTGGTGGAAAGAAGATTTGAGTGGAAAGCAACTTGGGGAAGGCTAGAGATCAAGATTCATATGGTAGAAATGGAATATCTTGGCCTCAACACATGAGTAGGTAGTTCTCTCTTAAAAATGGTAAGTTGGAAGTGTAGGTTCAGTCTGATGGCTCTCTCTCCGAATGAAGAGGAGGTGGAGGGGTATATATAGCCTCCACACAAAAACTAACCGTTACACACAATTTACCAAACTTGGTGGGACCGATTCAACAGACTTGGTCGGACCGATTTAGTAAACCTAGTGACCGTTAGGATTTTTGGTGGGACCAACATGCAACTCGGTAAGACCAATTCGGTTAGGGTTAGGGCATAACGTAATCTCGGTAAGACCGATTACACAAACTCGGTGAGACCGATTTTGGTAATAAGCTTTCCAGAGAGTTGGTCAGGTAAACTCGGTGGGACCGATTTGCTCTTTTCGGTGAGACCGAAATGTTACAAAAGGGAAACAGACAGTTTACATTGCAATCTCGGTGGGACCGATCGCTCACTTCGGTTAGACCGAATCGTTATGAAGGGAAACAAAGAGATTACAATCCCATCTCGGTGAGACCGAGATCCCTATCGGTAGGACCGATTTGCCTAGGGTTTGTGGCAGTGGCTATGACATTAGAAATCGGTGGCGCCGGATAGAAAGAATCGGTGTGACCGATTTTGGGTTTAGGTTTAGGTCATTTGTGGATGTGAGAAAGTAGCTGAGGGTTTTTGGAGCATATCACCAAGCACATGAAGCAAGAGGCTCATTAAGCAACACCTCATCCCTCCTTGATAGTATTGGCTTTTCCTATAGACTCAATGTGATCTTGGATCACTAAAATGTAAAATGAAGAGTCTTGAGCTTTTGAGCTTGAGCCAATCCTTTGTCATTGGTACTTTGAGGGATCCACTTTCATCATCCATGCCATGCCATTCATTGAGCTCTCCTGAAATAATAGTCTTGGAATAGCATTAGATCAATGAGCTATATATTGTTATGAATTACCAAAACCACCTAGGGATAGTTGCACTTTCATCAATGAGGAAATGTTTTGCGTATTGTCCATCATGAATTTGATGCTACTGTTTGAGTAATATGCTAATGTCTTCCTATCCTTTCTCACTAAGCTAATGAAGGTTTCACCTTGTTCCTACTTAGGCAAATAGGGATCATGTTGTGCCAATCATACATTTTAGTGGAACTACACAAGACAATACAATGAACTGTATCCCAGCCAGTGCTTTAACTCTGCTAGAAGTTCTTGATAATCTTTCGATATAATCTCAGCACTGGTAAACAAGAGTGATTTCAACCATACATTTGAAGTGCACAAAAATATATACTATTGTGTGATTCCAGTGAGTGCTTTATCATCTCTTATGGGACTACGTGAATAAGCTTTTTTTCTCAGGTTGGTACGGGCCTAAGGCCTTCATCCATATTAGTTTACTATCATCTCTATTTGTATCGTGCTGCTGTCATGAGAAACTCCTTTATCTTTGCACTTTAAAGTTTTGCAACCTATGATAAATGGCAATGCTTTGAGTGTTGAGTTGAGCTAATTGGCACTGATTAAATAAACTAATACCTCTCTTTAAGCAAGACTACTATGTTGCTAACTTTACCCATTAAGATAATGAGGGTGCTTCTATTTGTTATTGTATGTTTCATCAACTAGTCCCACTATTGCAGTAATATCACTCTCTCAATATATGTGCCAACAGGGATGCTCGATTTTGGTGGAACTGCACAAAAACTTTGGGTGCTTCATTGCCTCGACAGCTTCCGTCCTTTCCTGTCAGTGGCTAATCTCCGCTTGCTTTCTTCCTTTGTTGTCAGTCGCTTGGCTTATCTCGGATTCCAGTCAAAGGAAATAGTAATTGATATGCTACCTCACACAGGTTGGTACTGGTCTTTATCCTGATTATTGTGCCTATCATATGTATTGGTAATTTGGTATTGTGCTACTGTTTGCCGATTTCATAAAGGAGTAATTTGGAGCCTGAACTCGCAGGCAAATCATTACATCGGGTGATTTCAGTAGAACTGCACAAAATGATCAGATGGACAGGTACTTATGCTGCTGCTATGTACTCCAAAGTTCACTCGGACAAGCATCGATGTTGACAAGAAGTGCCTATATTCATTCGAGTATCAACCGGCGTCAACCAATTATCAAACTCCAAGTACTAGGAGAGTGAACGCCAAAAATATTGCTTGGTGCATAGCCCAGAAAAACACAGTCCAGTCTTTGGTCCCAACTTCTGCCTTTTGGTTATCGGCACATATGGTAGCGAACTATATGGCATGGAGTCTAAAATTCCAGACAAGTTGGTTGACGCGTATATTCATCTAGGACTTAATCAGTCTGCACGCCAAGGATGCTCCATTTCAATTGAACTGCACAAAAAAATTGGGTGGTTCATTTTCTCAACCGCCTCCTTTCTCGTCTGCAATGTAGAATTTTGGCGAGATACATGACCAAGATGAGCCAGTAAACTAGTTGGATGAAAGTAGTGGCCAAGTTGCTCAAACCTCCCTCAGCATGAGGCCACTATTTGAGGATAAACCTACAAGCAAAGTTCAGATTGTCTGTGCTGCCTCTTATGTACTCGACAGTTTACTCGTACAAGAACTAATTTTAGCAAGAAGTACCTCTGATTGAACACCATTTACCAGTCTGTACCCTAGGTAATTAAAAGTCGTCCATGGATCATATTGGCTATGATCTCAATCATTTGGATGCATAAACATACTGAACATGTGTATATCTGAATCTTTTTGTGAATTATGTATGAATATTGTCGTGTGATCTATCAATCATTTGGATGCATAGATATGCTGAGCTTGTGTATAAATGAATCTTTTGAGTTGTTGATAGTGAATGTTGGCTATGAATATGAACGTGTCCTATGAACCTGAGTTTGATATGAATTGCAACAGAACCAGTTATAACCCTTCTCCTCTCAATCTGCGACTCCACTGCCGCGTTTTCCCATCTCCGAGTCATTCCCGTCCGGGGCCTCGCCATCTTCCACCGCCTCACTGTGTTTCGTGCGGCGTGGTCAACAAACGAGAGTCATCATAAGAGGACTGTACGTGGAGAGCCTGATGGCTGGGACCCACGAGGTCCATGGTCGCACGCAAGGAAAGTTCCTCCTTATTAAGCTAAAAAATGTTTCCTCCACCTGACAGCTGGGACCCACCGGCTGTATCTTCGCACGGAAGGAAGTGCCTCCTTGTTTTGCAAAAAAAAATATTCATCCTGTTGACAGCTGGGACCCGTCAGATTTGGTGACTAACTTGTGGGCCTGCTAAGCGGACATGTACGCACGGCTTTGTCAACTTAATCAACAAATGATTCTAGCAGCTGGACAGTCGTGCTCCTTCTTCAACCTCTGTTCTTGCTCCTGTCTCCCGTGGGCGGCACCGCGGTTGTGCTGTCGTGCACCCGAACCAGTGAAGTTTCCCACTCCTCTCCATCTGCGACTCCACTGCCCCGTCTTCCCCATCTCCGGGTCGTTCCAGTCTGGGTGCGCTCGGCACGGTGTGGTCAACGTGGTCAACAACCGAGAGTCATCGGAAGATGACTGTACATGAGAGGCTGATAGTAGGGACGCACCACGCCATGGACGCATGCATGCAACGGAGCACGGCGAGGTCAACGTGGTCAAGGAACGACTTCCATCGGAAGTATACTGTACGTGGAGAGTCTCGGCTGGGTCCACGGCCGCAGCAAGTAAGTGCCTCCTTATTACGCGAAAAATAATGATTCCTCCAACTGACAGCAGGGACCCACTGGACGGGCCACCATATTTTGTGAAAAAAACGTTTGCCCCCTGAATGCTGGGACCCACCTAATGGGCCACCGTATTTCGCGAAAAAAACGTCCCCCCTGCTGTCAGCTCGAACCCACCGGAAGTGCCTCCTTATTACGCACAAAAAAAATGAATACTCCCCCTGCTAGCTGGGACCCACCTTGGTGGGAGGCTGACTTGTGGGCCTACTAAGTTGACGGGGATGAAGGGCTTTGTCAACTTAGTCAATAATGAACGACTCTAGTTCCAGTGACCATACAATGTCCATCCAATGGCCGTAGTGCTTCTTCAACCTCTGGTCTTCTTGCTCCAGCCGCCCAAACCAGCGCCGGTCGTGCCTCATGCTCCTGCCTCCCGTGGCCGGCTGTGCTGCCGCGGAGGACTCACCGCCCCTACTATTCCCACCGCTGGCCAGGCCCTGCAGCGACGGCAGCCTCACACCGCAGCCGAACCAGTGAACCTCGTACTCCTCTCCGCGCGGGCTTCCACTACCGTGTTTTCCCCGGCTCCGCGTTGTCCCCTTCCTAGGCCTTGCCGTCGTCCACCGCCGTGGTGCTCTCCGCGTGGTGTGGTCAACGTGGTCAAGGAACGACTTCCATCAGAAGAGTACTGTACGTGGAGAGGCTGACAGCTGGGTCCATGGCCACAGCCCAGTTTTTTGTGATTTGCCAAGTAAGTCGCTTTGTCAGGCCTGTTGGGCTGCAAATCTTTCAAGACGAGGAGAGCTTTCATTCGGCTGGCCGAGAAAATGGCCCATCAGTAATGAGAAATGGGTTGTACATTTTTAAAACACATCAAACCGGCAATTAGTTTCAAATATCTTTTTTTTATATCAAGATTTTAAATTTCATTAATTTTTATGCGTGAAGAATTTGTTGGATTTTATATTGATATACATTTATTTTTAAAATCAGTTTGAATGTGAGTCGAAATTTTGGGATTAAAAACAGTTCGGACCGCACCGAAATATGCAAAATTTCGTATAATTTTTTAACCGTGGCCACAGTATGGGCTGTAATGCTAACAAAAAGAATATGGGCTCCAAAAAAACCTTAAGAATTAGCAAATGGGTTGTAAATTATTAGAAATAATGGCAGATGGGTTGTATGCTATTTTCCACAGATTTGAGGATTTCCTAAAAAATGGTTGACGCACAAGTAGTGACTGTTGGATTGCCATCCAACGGCCGTTGTGCTTCTTCAATCTCTGCTCTTCCTGCTCCAGCCGCTCAAACAAGCGCCGGCGGGACTGCCTGCTCCCTCCTCCCCGCGGCCGGCTCTGCTGCCGCGCAGGCCTCACCGCCCCACTGTACTCCCACCGCTGGCCTAGCCATCCCTCTACTCACCCACACCTGCTGTTATTCTCCGGCGATGGCAGACGAACCAGTAAACCCTCGTACAGTCGTACTCCCCTCTGCGTGGGAAACAACTGTCGAGCCTTCCCTGCCTCCGTGTCGTTCCTTTCCTAGGCCTCGCCGTCGTCCACCGCCCTGGTTCTCTCGCGCGGCCTGGTCAACGTGGTCAACAACCAACATGCATCTGAAGTGGACTGTATGTGGAGAGGCCGACAGCTGGGTCCACGGCCGCACGCAAGGAAATACCTCCCTATTATGCACGAAATAATGATTCCTCCACCTGACATCAGGGACCCACCGAAAGGGCCTCTGTATTTTGCGAAAAAAAGTTACCTCCGCTGACAGCTCGGACCCACCAGCTATATCTTCGCACGCAAGGAAGTGCCTCCTTATTATGCACAAAAAAATGAATACTCCGCCTGTTAGCTGGGACCCAATATAGTGGCAGGCTGACTTGTGGGCCTACTAAGTTGACAGGGACGGAGGGCTTTGTCAACTTAGTCAATAATATGCACGATTCTAGCTCCAGTGACCATACGATGTCCATCCAACGGCCGTAGTGCTTCTTCAACCTCTGGTCTTCTTGCTCCAGCCGACCAAACCAGCGCCGGTCGTGCCTCGTGCTCCTGCCTCCCGTGGCTGGCTGCAATGCGGCGGAGGCCTCACCGCCCCGCCATCCCTCTACTCACCCACACCCCCTGTTATTCTGCGGCGACGGCAGCCTCACACCGTAGCGAACCAGTGAACCCTCGTACTCCTCTACGCGTGGGCATCCACTGTCGCGTCATCCCCGGCTCCGCGTCGTCCCCTTCCTAGGCCTCGCCGTTGTCCACCGCCCTGGTGCTCTCGGCGCGGCGTGGTCAACATGGTCAAGGAATGGCTTCCATCGGACGTGGACTGTACGTGGAGAGGCTGACAGCTGGGCCCACGACCGCAGCAAGGAAGTGCCTCCTTATTACGCGCAAAATAATTATTCCTCCACCTGACAGCGGGGACCCACCGGACGGGCCACCGTATTTCGCAAAAAACGTTTCCCCCTGACTGCTGGGACCCACCAGCTACATCTTCGCACGCAAGGAAGTGCGTTCGGGCAAAACAAACGATTTGCCCCCCCCCCCCCGACTGCTGGGACCCACCAGCTACATCTTCGCAGGCAAGGAAGTGCCTGACAGTCGGGACCCACCTGGTCGAAGCATACGTAGGGTTGTCATTCTGGTCGTGAACGTGTACGTACATACTGGTCGTTGTAGAGGCGCGCACGTGTCGTAGTAGAGGCGCGCACGTAGCATGTACACGTACGTACAACGGCGAGGGTGCAAGAAAGAAAATACGGCCACGTACGTACATACGGGCAGGGTCTCGAACGCCTACTCGCGCATACGTACATGGCTGGGTCGGAACGGAGAAACAGCATCGTCGTCGTGTTCATGGGGAGGCAACAGAATGCGTCATGTTCATGGGGAGGCAACAGAATGCCTCGTGTTCATCGGGAGGCAACGGAACGCGTGGGAGCCAACCGGCTGGGTCGGAGCAGAATGCGTGGTCGTGTTCATCGGGAGGGCTTGGACAGAACAGGCGACGGAAACGAGGCCTAGCGTACCGCAAAACAGAGGAAACGGACCTCCTACGGTCTAAACGGGGGTCCTGTTGATCGGGAGGGGTGTGGTGTACCGCAAAACGGAAGAAACGGACCTCCTACGGTCGAAACGGGGGTCATGTTCATCAGGAGGGGTGTGGCGTACCGCAAAACGGACGAAATGGACCTCCTAAGGTCGAAACGGGGGTCCTGCTCATCGGGAGGGGTGTGGCGTACCGCAAAACGGGACTCCACGGGATACTGTTCATCTCCACCGTCAACCTCCTCCAGCCTCCACGGGCTACCGTCGACATCCTCCAGCCTCCACGGGCTCCTGTTCATCCAGCCTCCACCGCGCGCTACTCCACCGGCTATTGTTCAACCACCCCTCCACAGGCACCCCTCCATTGTCTACTGTTCATCCAGCCCTCCACACCACGGGGTCTTGTTCAACCACCCCTCCACGGCCACCCCTCCACCATCTACTGTTCATCCAGCCCTCCACACCACGGGTTCCTGTTCATCCAGAGGCAACACCACCATTCACTGTTCATCCAACCCCCCCCCCCCCGCGACGCTCACTGTTCATTCAATCGATCGGCTTCAGTTAGCACCAATAGGGAAGGAATCGCTCCATCGGGTCCAGTTAGCAGCCATCGATCGATCGCTCGGGTTCAGTAACGCGTAGCCTGCAGTGCAATCGCTCGGGTTCAGTTAGAGCCCAACGCCTCGCTCGGGTTCAGTTAGAGCCAACGCCTCGCACACACGCGCGTACCTGTACGAGAGAAACGCGCATCGCTCGGCCCCCAACCTCCCACCGTAACCGGCAACTCCCCGAAATTTTCCTCCCCCTCGCTTCTACCATGTTTTTTTTCCATCATGGACGGCCCAAAGAATGTCATGGAGCTGCGTCTCCGGCCCGCCCAGGAATAAAAGCCCATTTTCTGTCATGATTTTTTGTCATAGAAGTAGGAGCCCACCACATCTATGATGATACCGGGTTTTGTCATAATTATCGTCATAGAAGTGTCATATGTATGACAGAAAAAAAATTGTTCGACCCAAAATGTCACGGATGTGTCTCTTTTTTGTAGTGAGTAACAAGTGACAGTAAATTTCAGCACACTATATCAATTTTTCCTTACCAATTTCCACTTACCAAAGGCGCTTCACTCCCCGGCAACGACGCCAGAAAAGAGTCTTGATGACCCACAAGTATAGGGGATCTATAGTAGTCCTTTCTATAAGTAAGAGTGTCAAACCCAACGAGGAGCAGAAGGAAATGACAAGCGGTTTTCAGTAAGGTATTCTCTACAAACACTGAAATTATCAGTAACAGATAGTTTTGTGATAAGGTAATTTGTAACGGGTGACATGTAACAAAAGTAAACAAGGTGCAGCAAGGTGTCCCAATCCTTTTTGTAGCAAAGGACAAGCCTGGACAAACTCTTATATGAAGGAAAGCGCTCCCGAGGACACATGGGAATTATCGTCAAGCTAGTTTTCATCATGCTCATACGATTCACGTTCGTTACTTTGATAATTTGATATGTGTGTGGACCGGTGCTTGGGTGCTGCCCTTCCTTGGGCAAGCATCCCACTTATGATTAACTACTCTCTCAAGCATCCGCAACTAAGAAAGAAGAATTAAGGTAAACCTAACCATAGCATGAAACATATGGATCCAAATCAGCCCCTTACGAAGCAACGCATAAACTAGGGTTTAAGCTTCTGTCACTCTAGCAACCCATCATATACTTATTACTTCCCAATGCCTTCCTCTAGGCCCAAATAATGGTGAAGTGTCATGTAGTCGACGTTCACATAACACCACTAGAGGAAAGACAACATACATCTCATCAAAATATCGAACGAATACCAAATTCACATGACTACTTATAGCAAGACTTCTCCCATGTCCTCAGGAACAAACGTAACTACTCACAAATCATATTCATGTTCATAATCAGAGGGGTATTAATATGCATTAAGGATCTGAACATATAATCTTCCACCGAATAAACCAACTAGCATCAACCACAAGGAGTAATCAACACTACTAGCAATCCACAGGTACCAATCTGAGGTTTTGAGACAAAGATCGGATACAAGAGATGAGCTAGGGTTTGAGAGGAGATGGTGCCGGTGAATATGTTGATGGAGATTGACCCCCTCCCGATGAGAGGATCGATGGTGATGACGATGGTGACGATTTCCCCCTCCCGGAGGGATGTTTCCCCGGCAGAACAGCTCCGCCAAAGCCCTAGATTGGTTCCGCCAAGGTTCCGCCTCGAGACGGCGGTGCTACATCCCGAAAGCTTCCTTATTATTTTTTCCAGGGCGAAAGACTTCATATAGCAAAATATGGGCACCGAAGGCCTGCCAAGGGGCCCATGAGACAGGGGGCGCGCCCAGGGGGGTAGGGCGCGCCCCCACCCTCATGGCCAGGGTGTGGGCCCCCTCTAGTTGATTCTTTCGCCAGTATTTTTTATTAATTCCAAGACATGCCTCCGTGAAGTTTCAGGACTTATGGAGTTGTGCAGAATAGGTCTCTAATATTTGCTCCTTTTCCAGCCCAGAATTCCAGCTGCCGGCATTCTCCCTCTTCATGTAAACCTTGTAAAATAAGAGACAAAAGGCATAAGTATTGTGACATAATGTGTAATAACAGCCCATAATGCAATAAATATCAGTATCAAAGCATGATGCAAAATGGACGTATCAGATGGGAAGGGCACACGGCCCCTTAGTGGGCTGGTGTGCCCCCTCCCCTTGGCCCATAAGGCCCCTCAACGCTTGCCGGGGCCTCAGAAACCCCTTTCGGTCACCATGGTCATCAACCAGTACCCCCGGAACAATTTCGGACTCCAATACCCTTCGTCCAATATATCGATCTTCACCTCCGGACCATTCCGGAGTTCCTCATCATGTCCGGGATCTCATCCGGGAATCCGAACAACCTTCGGAAACCACATACAATTCCCATTACAACTCTAGCGCACCGAACCTTAAGTGTGTGGACCCTACGGGTTCGGGAACCATGCAGACATGACCGAGACACTTCTCCGGCCAATAACCAATAGTGGGATCTGGATACCCATATTGGCTCCCACATGTTCCACAATGATCTCGTTGGATGAACCACGATGCCGAGGATTCAATCAATCCCATATACAATTCCCTTTGTCCATCGGTATGTTACTTGCCCGAGATTCGATCATCGGTATCCTCATACCTTGTTCAATCTTGTTACCGACAAGTCTCTTTACTCGTTCCGTAACACATGATCCTGTGGCTAACTCCTTAGTCACATTGAGCTTATTATGATGATGCATTACCGAGTGGACCCAGAGATACCTCGTCGGCAAACGGAGTGACAAATCCTAGTCTCAATTCGTGCCAACCCAACAGACACTTTTAGAGATACCTGTAGTGCACCTTTATTGTCACCCAGTTACGTTGTGACGTTTGATACACCCAAAGCATTCCTACGGCATCCGGGAGTTGCACAATCTCATGGTATAAGGAAATGATACTTGACATTAGAAAATCTCTAGCGAACGAACTACACGATCTTGTGCTATGCTTAGGATTGGGTCTTGTCCATCACATCATTCTCCTAATGATGTGCCCGTTATCAACGACATCCAATGTCCATGGTCAGGAAAACACAACCATCTATTGATGAACAAGCTAGTCAACTAGAGGCTCACTAGGGACATATTGTGGTCTATGTATTCACACATGTTGTCGGTGTCAAAACCGGCGGATCTCGGGTAGGGGGTCCCGAACTATGCGTCTAGGCAGATGGTAACAGGAGACAAGGGACACGATGTTTTTACCCAGGTTTGGGCCCTCTCGATGGAGGTAAAACCCTACTCCTGCTTGATTGATATTGATGATATGGGTAGTACAAGAGTAGATCTACCACGAGATCAAGGAGGCTAAACCCTAGAAGCTAGCCTATGGTATGATTGTTGTTCGTCCTACGGACTAAAACCCTCCGGTTTATATAGACACCGGAGAGGGCTAGGGTTACACAGAGTCGGTTACAATGGTAGGAGATCTACATATCCGTATCGCCAAGCTTGCCTTCCACGCCAAGGAAAGTCCCATCCGGACACGGGACGAAGTCTTCAATCTTGTATCTTCATAGTCTTGGAGTCCGGCCAATGATGATAGTTCGGCTATCCGGACACCCCCTAGTCCAGGACTCCCTCAGTAGCCCCTGAACCAGGCTTCAATGACGACGAGTCCGGCGCGCATATTGTCTTCGGCATTGCAAGGCGGGTTCCTCCTCCGAATAATTCATAGAAGATTTGAACACCAGGATAGTGTCCGGCTCTGCAAAATAAATTCCACATACCACCGTAGAGAGAATAATATTTACACAAGTTCAATCTGCTGACGTATTTCGTGGCATGACGTCACACCACGGCCAAGCCTTTACTCGAATCGTTTTTATTGTTCCACCTCAGCGCGTTTAGCGAAGCGGTTTCCTTGGCACGTCTTGTCAAAGCAGAGATCGTGTCCCCTTATTCCGGGATTCTCATCAATACGGACGTGGGTAACCCAACCGCGCCATTGATTGCGGCGCTTGGGAGATAAGCGAGTTTTACCGGGCTGGTGGGGACGCATAGTTTCGTCCGCCCATATATAAGGGGATAAGGATCCACCTTTTTACCTACGCCTTCTTCCTCCTTTGCTTATCCATCTCCGCGCACTCGAGCTCCAGCGCCCAAGTCCGCACATCTCACCTCAACCTTCTCCAACCATGTCCGGAGCGGGAGGCAAGTGGATGGCCTCCTCCGTCACGGAGGGGCACATCAAGAAGCTGCGCAAGGCCGGATATTTGTCCAGCGATATCGCGCACCGGCTCCCCGACGAGGGGCAGCTCATCCCCACCCCCGGGCCCCATGAGAGGGTGGTATTCCTTCCCCATTTCCTCCGCGGACTGGGCTTCCCACTCCACCCCTTTGTCCGGGGGCTCATGTTCTACTATGGCCTGGATTTCCATGATCTGGCCCCGAATTTTATCCTCAACATCTCGGCGTTTATCGTCGTGTGCGAGGCCTTCCTCTGCATCCAGCCCCACTTCGGCTTATGGCTAAAGACCTTCAATGTCAAGCCGAAGGTAGTGGGCGGCAGCCAAGCGGAGTGCGGAGGCGCCATGGTGGGCAAGATGCCCAACGTCACCTGGCTCGAGGGCGCCTTCGTGGAAACCATCAAAGGGTGGCAATCGGGGTGGTTCTACATCACCGAGCCGCGTGACCCTGAATGGGCAGCGGCCCCCGAATTCAGATCTGGCATCCCCACGCCGCTCACCTCCTGGAAAGAGAAGGGCCTGTTGTGGGGCGATTCGGAGGAGCTGACCAGACTCCAATCATCTCTCCAAACCCTGGTGAACAAGAAGCTCAAGCTTGTCAATGTGGTCCAGGTCATGCTCATCCGCCAGATTCTCCCGTGCCAACAGCGGGATTTCAACCTGTGGGAGTTTGATCCGGCACAGCACCAGACGTTGAGTAGGATCTTCGACACTACGTACGAAGAGGCCTGGAGGGTGTTGTTCAAGGGCACCGAGGCGCCCGCATCCGCTACCGAAGATCGCGGGTTCAGCTCGCAGCGTTCGGCTGGCGAGGTAAGCTATATTATCCTTTACGAGACACTTGCTTTCTATAGTTTGACTCTATGTGGGATTTAAACTCCCAATACCTTTAACAGGCCTGGCAGAAGACGTCCGGACAGGTTAACTGTCCGGCTCCCCTTCCAGAAGACCCAGCGGATGCCCGTTTGACAGGGCTGCTGGTCCTGGCGCCTTATGTGGTGCCGAAGAAGAAGGCCAAGAAGAAGGCCACGGGAACTCGGAGGAGTTCCCGGCGCCGGGTGTTATCGGACTCATCGTCCGACGACTCCGAGGCGGACTCCGCCCACGAAGATGGGGAGGAGAAGAAAGAGGCCTCTCCCCCAGCAGGGGGAGAGAAGAAGAGGAAGGCTTCCCCAACGGGGGAGGCTGAAGGGTCCAAGAATGGAAGGATCCTTCCCCTGGATTGTTCCACCAACGCCGACGACGGCGACGAGGAGTGGCCCTCAAGGGCCAAGCCCCTGGCGAGATCGTAAGTGTCCGGACTCCTGAATAACTCATAATTTTTCTTTTTGTCGCGTAGTGTCTTCTAAGGCCGCATACAACCCTGTAGTTCGCCCAAGGATGATCTCCCCGCTCCGTCGAGCGGGTCCTTGGGTTCATCGGATGTGAACAGCGCTTCACTTCCGACCGCCTCCTCCCCCCGTGATGCAGACGACGCCGAGGTAGGGTCCCAGAAGGGGACCCGCCAGGAGGAGGAGGTCCCGGAGGTGCCGCAGGGCAGCCTCCCGGTCTTTGGACCGGACTCCGCACCGGAACCTTCAGTGGTTCCGGAGTCCGGCGGGCGGCCCCTTCGTGAGAATGGCAAGACAGCGACGCCGGCGGCCTCCGTCCAACGGGAGGTGCTAGATAATTTGCTGGAGGCGCTCAACGGCGCTTCCATCGACAAGGAACACCGCACTATCATGAGTGCGGTGATTCAGAAGGTTCAGCTCGCCAAGAGCGGGCTGACCGAAGCCAGCACCAGCCTTCTAACAGGCTTTGAGGTAAGAATTTTTAAGATATGTAAAATAGTACCGCATAGACAGTAGCCCCTGATGCTCGGTTCGGTGTTCGGAAAGAAAAGCCGAACTGAGGATCTAAAAAGATATACGCAGGAGTCTAACAAAAATATGTCAATATGGGAATGCAGGCTGCGCTGCTGACCTCTGCCGCACTGACTGCGGAGGTCAATTCCTTGAAGCAGAGCCTCGAGCGGTCCGAGATCGAGCTCGGCCGTGCCAAGAAGCAGCTCGAGGACAAGGAAGGTGAGTAACACCTTATTAAAGTTGTACCTTATAAAAAAGGATTAGGTTGCAATAAAAAATGACAAGAATAACGTGGGTACTCCAGGGGCTACGAACGAGGTGGCGACCCTGAAGGAGGCGGTGTCCGCGGCCGAACGCAATGCGGCCGCGGAACGCGCCGAGCGAGAGAAGCAGGAGGCGCGGGTGGCGGAGGTACGACAAGAGCTCCAGGCTCTCGTGGAAAAACACGAGAGTTTGGAGCGTGACTCGAAGACTCGAGAGTCCGAGCTTGCGTCGGCTCTTGAGAGTGCCAAAGCCGCTAAGGCCGAAGCCCAAAAGGCCCTCCAGGAAATCGAGGCAGTAAAGAAGATAGCGGCGGGTAAGGCATTCTTCATGCAAAGCAAGCATGTAAAAGTGAATTACCTGTTACTTACCCGAATTCGGAGCTCTCCAAGAGCGTTCGCAGATCTGCCCCGTAGCGTGTCCGATGCTGTCACGTTCTACAGAGCCGAGGAGGGGATCTCGACGGAGAAGGTGTTCTGGTCTCAGTATGCTGAGGCCGGACATCCGGTGCCCCTGAGCGACCAACTCAAGCAGCTGGTCGAGCTCCACAAGGTGGCCGAACAGGCCATGAAGGGCCTCATAGTTCGGCTGTGGCCCAAAGAAGCCATGCCTGGGAGCTACTTCGGTCTGGTGCGGCGGCTAGTGGACGCCTGTCTGTGGGTTGACGTCATCAAGCACTCCACCTACATTGAAGGCGCCCGTCGGGCCCTTACCCGGGCTAAGGTGCACTGGGGCAAGATGGACGCCGAGAAGCTTGTGACGGACGCGCCACCGCCGGGCAAGGAGTATCGCACGCCCGAGATGTATTATAAGGGTGTCCTGAAGGGTGCCCGCATTATTGCGGGTGAATGCTCCAAAGATGTAATTTTTGAGTAGACTCGCATTTTGTTATCCTGTGCGCTGAAAACTTTGTTCATATGCGCTAAGCAACGCTTGTTAATTTAAAATATTACCTTCTGTGCGGCCGTTTATCAAATCTGAGAGATGGCAAGTCGTTGGCTTCGGCCCCCATGCCACGAGTGCTGGGGTGTTCGGGATAAACTTGAGCGCTCTTGTTCCCATTTTTGGGTCCTTCTAGGGAGGCGCTCAACACAACGAACGAGGCAACCGGACTTATAATGCTTGAACACTCTCACTTAGCCATAGAATTCTATAATTTTAAATTTCGGCGAAGCCCCTAGTGTTCGGAAGGCCGAATTCGGGGCGCTATCCACGCCTGGGCCGGACAAAGCCGGTTCCTCGCTCTAAGCGGCATAAGTCTTTAGGGACTCGAAAAAACCTCTCGAACAGCGACCGGCTCTCGCCCCATCATGACGGTCAGTTTTAGCTTTCTCCACTGAGGTGCTCACCCAGCTCAACTGGGGCACAATCGCAGTGGTTCTCCCAGCGCTACCTTAGCCGATATAACGGAACGTAAGGTACCAAAACATGGGAGCCGGGCAAACCCAACTATTGACCCAAGACATGATTCGGAGCCGATGCATATAATGCTATAAGTTCGGGGTGCCGCACTTGTGAAAGTGTTCGGACTTATCACACCATAATTTGGGGAACTTAAGCCCCTGGTGTATTTAGCCGTACCAAAGCGTACGGATGCAACATGTCATAAGTGAACATATGTAAAAAAGGAATGCAATGATAGGCAAAAAGCGATGCATTGTTTATTCAAAAATACTGCCATGAATGCAGAACGATACAAATAGTGCGATAAGCAAGGGGTGGGACTATTTAACATGTCCCCCTCCAGGGGTAGGCTGCGGAATGGTGCATAAAACAGGTATAATGCTCGTAATGGAGACCACCTGGATACTCGTAGTAGCTTTTCTGCTTCCCTGGCTATTGCATCGTGAGTTCGGCAGGTCTACTGCCGGACAGGGCTTCTGGGAAACGGAGTCCTGAGGATAAGAAAAAAAGAAAGAAAAAGGATGACACATTTGGGATCCCCTGGTGTGGTTGAGCCGCACTCTGGGCCTGCCGTGGTCGTGCCCCTCCCCCTATGCCCATGGTATCTCCAGAGCGTAGTGATGTACGCGTGGTACTGGTCTCGCGTTTTTGCGAGGGCTGGGGTTGGGGACGCATTGCTACGCGTGCTCGGAATGTGCCAGGTGGTCTTGTTGTAGGTTACTCCGGGCACGCTTGACGGTGTCCGGTCGCTTAACAGCCGGACTCGAGAATTGCCTTAAGAGGCTACTCTGAACTTCCGCCGCAAGAGCTGTTGTATGCTCCTCCATTCAGAGAGAGCGTTCGGTGTTTCCATTGACCATGATGACTCCTCGAGGGCCTGGCATCTTGAGCTTGAGGTATGCGTAGTGCGGCACCGCATTGAACTTTGCAAATGCGGTTCGTCCGAGCAATGCATGATAGCCGCTGCAGAACGGTACTATGTCGAAGATTAACTCCTCGCTTCGGAAGTTATCCGGGGATCCGAAGACCACTTCAAGTGTAACTGAGCCTGTACAATTGGCCTCTACACCTGGTATGACGCCTTTGAAGGTCGTCTTTGTGGGTTTAATCCTTGAGGGGTCTATGCCCATCTTGCGCACTGTATCCTGATAAAGCAGGTTCAGGCTGCTGCCGCCGTCCATCAGGACTCTAGTGAGGTGAAATCCGTCGACGATTGGGTCTAAAACCAATGCGGCGAATCCGCCGTGGCGGATGCTGGTGGGGTGGTCCCTTCGATCAAAAGTGATCGGGCAGGAGGACCACGGATTGAACTTTGGGGCGACTGGCTCCATCGCGTATACGTCCCTGAGCGCACGCTTCCGCTCCCTTTTGGGTATGTGGGTTGCGTATATCATGTTCACCGTCCGCACTTGTGGGGGGAAACCCTTCTGTCCTCTATTGTTCGGCGGCCGGGTCTCTTCCTCGTCATCGCTATGCAGCCCCTTGTCATTGTTTTCGGCAATTAACTTGCCTGCCTGCTTGAATACCCAACAATCCCTGTTGGTGTGATTAGCTGGCTTTTCGGGGGTGCCGTGTATCTGGCACGAGCGATCGAGTATCCGGTCCAAATTGGACGGGCCCGGAGTAGTTCTTTTGAATGGCTTTTTCCGCTGACCGGGTTTAGAGCCTCTGAATCCGGCGTTGACTGCCGTATCTTCAGTATTATCGCCGTTAATGCGGCGTTTGTGCTTATTGCGACGCGACCTACCATTGCTGTCCTTGGTATCCGGACTACAAATTTTTTTGGTGAGGTTGTTACTGCAGGATAGCCAGCTGTCCTCTCGCATGTAGAAGCGTGTCATGAGTGATGTGAGGGCTGCCATGGATTTCGGCTTTTCCTGTCCTAGGTGCCGGGCAAGCCACTCGTCGCGGATGTTATGTTTGAAGGTTGCAAGGGCCTCTGCATCCGGACAGTCGACGATTTGATTTTTCTTGGTTAGGAACCGTGTCCAGAATTGTCTGGCTGATTCGTCTGGCTGCTGAATTATGTGGCTTAGGTCATCGGCGTCTGGTGGTCGCACATATGTGCCCTGGAAGTTATCAAGGAATGCGGCTTCCAGGTCCTCCCAACACCCAATTGATTCTGCTGGAAAGATGTTGAGCCAATGTCGAGCTGGTCCTTTAAGCTTGAGTGGGAGGTATTTGATGGTGTGAAGATCATCACTGCGGGCCATGTGGATATGAAGGAGATAGTCTTCGATCCAAACCGCGGGGTCTGTTGTGCCATCGTAGGATTCAATGTTCACGGGTTTGAACCCTTCGGGGATTTGATGATCCATTACTTCATCTGTGAAGCATAGTGGGTGTGCGGCGCCTCTGTATTGGGCTATATCACGACGTAGCTCAAGCGAGCTTTGTCTACTGTGTTCGGCCCGGCCGGAATTGCTGTATCCGGCGCGACGGTTGTCGTCGCGTATCGTGGGGCGCCCACGCGATCCGTAGATCGATCTTGATTGTCTTGCCTTATCCTCCAATATGTCTCGCAAGTCCGGCGCATTCCCCCGTGGCTTTGTACTTTTCGAGCGATGCCGGGGTGCGGCTTTAGTGGAGGGCCTAGAGGCCTCTCTGTCGCGGCCACGAGGTGGCCGGTCGGCCGTATTGTGCGCTGGTGATGTAGGTTTATATGCTTCCTCCTCTAATCGGGGCAGCAGCTTGCGTTTGGGGTAGCTTTTGGAGGGGCGTTCGAGTTCGTACTCTTCGGCCGCAAGGACTTCAGTCCATCTGTCGGCTAGCAAATCTTGATCAGCTCTAAGCTGTTGTTGCTTTTTCTTGAGGCTGCTTGCCGTGGCCATAAGCCTGCGTTTGAAACGCTCTTGTTCGACGGGATCCTCAGGCACGACAAATTCATCGTCGTCGAGGCTTGCCTCGTCTCTGGAGGGAGGCATGTAATTATCGTCCTCTACCTCTTTGCCTGCCGCTCGCTCACGAGGGCTGGCTTCTCCATCCTCCTGTGCTGAATCTTGCTGGAGGGGGTTGTCTTCGGCACTGTCCGGGGTTTTATTGTCTCCGGAGCCGGAATCTCCATTTTTGCTGTGGCGGGATTTAGAGCGGCGCCGCTGACGCCGGCGCTTAGGCTATTTTTTGGAGGGGTCATCCTCCGCTGCTCCATCGCCATTCCCATCCTTTGGGATGTCCACCATGTATATGTCGTATGACGAGGTGGCTTTCCAGTGCCCCGTAGGCGCTGGTTCTTGGTCGTCTCTGGCATCGTCGTCCATACCGTCGATGTCTTCGGAGTCGAAGTCTAGCATGTCGGTTAAGTCATCGACAGTGGCTACAAAGTGGGTGGTGGGTGGGCCTTGAATTTCTTCGTTGTCCGCATCCCAACCGTCCTGACCGTAATCCGGCCAGGGCTCTCCTGATAAAGAGAGATACTTTAGCGAATTCAGGATGTCGCCAAAAGGCGAGTGCTGAAAGATGTCCGCAGTGGTGAACTCCATGATCGGCGCCCAATCGGATTCGATTGGAAGGGGCGCGGGAGGTTTGGAGTCCGGCGAGGAGTCCGGCACCTTGGAGTCACGAGCTTCACAAGGGACGGGGTCGGTATTCGACTCCATCGCCATAGAGGTAGCAGCCCCCGAGGCGGTGTCTAGCCACCCATCCTCGATCAACGCAGTCGGCTCCGAGTTAAGGGTCGGAGCGGACTCTTGTGCGGCCTCCAGGGCATTGTCCGGCAGCAGAGCTAAATCATGCCCATCGTGACAGTGCGGCGCGCTTGGCTGTGGCTCGAATCCGTCGAAGATCAAGTCTCCGCGGATGTCGGCCGTATAGTTCAAACTTCCAAATCTGACCTGATGGCCAGGGGCGTAGCTTTCGATCTGCTTCAGATGGCCAAGCAAATTGGCCCGCAGTGCAAAGCCACCGAATACGAAGATCTGTCCGGGGAGAAAAGTCTCACCCTGGACCACGTCGTTGTTGATGATCAAAGGAGCCATCGAGCCTATGGGCAACGACACAGAGGAACTCTCAATGAAAGCACCAATGTCGGTGTCAAAACCAGCGGATCTCGGGTAGGGGGTCCCGAACTGTGCGTCTAGGCGGATGGTAACAGGAGATAAGGGACACGATGTTTTTACCTAGGTTCAGGCCCTCTCGATGGAGGTAAAACCCTACTCCTGCTTGATTGATATTGATGATATGGGTAGTACAAGAGTAGATCTACCACGAGATCAAGGAGGCTAAACCCTAGAAGCTAGCCTATCGTATGATTGTTGTTTGTCCTACGGACTAAAACCCTCCGGTTTATATAGACACTGGAGAGGGCTAGGGTTACACAGAGTCGGTTACAATGGTAGGAGATCTACATATCCGTATTGCCAGGCCTGCCTTCCACGCCAAGGAAAGTCCCATCCGGACACAGGACGAAGTCTTCAATCTTGTATCTTCATAGTCTTGGAGTCCGGCCAATGATGATAGTTCGGCTATCCGGACACCCCCTAGTCGAGGACTCCCTCACATGTATTAAGGTTTCTGGTTAACACAATTATAGCATAAACAATAGACAATTATCATGAACAAAGAAATATAATAATAACCATTTTATTATTGCCTCTAGGGCATATTTCCAACAGGTGCTTCTTCTTCTTGGTCCCCCCCTTTAATTGGTCCGACCATGTCGAGCCCCCAGACTACAAATGGCCAGGTTATCGGTATAGTCCGAAGAGCTGTGGGGGCATATGGCTTTGATTTGCAAATAGTTGGAACCCAACACAATGTTGGACTAGCGTATGTGCATCCACGCGGGCTGTGGGCTATAAGAATCCTTCTCAAAAAGCCTTACTAACCAATGCATGAGCTGCTGCATGATGGCCGCCCATGCCAGCATGTATCTCAGTGAGAAGCTGCTGCCCCTCCTCTTTGGAGATGCGCCGCTGAAGGACTCCCGTAGTGCTCTTTTTATAGAGCTCGCCTTCATGGACCTTGTACTCTTTAGAGCGCCGAACTATGCGTAGCGCCTCCGTCTGATCATCCGGGTGTTCTTGTTGCAGGAGGTAGGCCAGCAAGGGCTCGGTCCATGGAGCGATGGCCATGATTTCGTGGGCCGAAGGTGTTTCTTCGAGTGCGGATCCGCCGATGATATAGTTGCCGGGCTCGATTTCTGGGTGGACGACTTGGGCACGCTCGCTGGTGGTGGTGCCACTGTCCCCACCCTGCCATATCGCAGATGGCTTGAAGAGCCTTTCTAGAAAGGTGTTTTTAGGCACTGGGTCATGCTTGGCGCCCATGCGGGCCAGGACATCCGCTACTTGGTTACTGTCTCTAGGGACATGATGGAATTCTAGGCCCTCAAACCGGGCTGACATCCTGAGGACGGCGTTTTTGTATGCCGCCATTTTTGGGTCTTTGGCATCAAATTCGCCGTTGAGCTGGGAGATGGCGAGGTTCGAATCTCCTCACACCTCTAGCCGCCGAACACTCATTGACGTTGCCATCCGAAGACCGTGCAACAGTGCCTCGTATTCGGCTGCGTTATTAGAATTCGGGTACAAATCTGTAGGATGTACCAAATATTGGCGCCTATGGGGGATATTAGGATCACCCCAGCCCCCAGTCCGGCTAGCATTTTAGAGTTGTCAAAGTACATAGTCCAATGTGATATGTATGGTATTCCCTAGGGAGTTTGGCTTAGGTCCATTCCAATAGAAAATCGACCAACACCTGAGATTTAATAGCTCGACATGGTTTATATATGATCTCGAAAGGAAGGAGCTCTATGGCCCATTTGATGATGCGGCCCGTGGCATCTCTGTTATTGATTATATCATTGAGGGGTACCTCAGATTCCACTGTCACCGGACACTCTTGAAAGTAGTGTCGTAGTTTTCGGGACACCATAAAGACTATATGCTATCTTTCGGTAGTGTGGGTATCGGGATTTGCATGGTGTGGGACTTCAGACACATAGTACACTAGCTTTTGAACCTGGAACTTATGGCCCTCTGATTCCCATTCGACGATGAGCACCACACTCTCCACTTGATTGGTGTCTGATATATACAACAACATAGGTTCACGGATACCTAGTGCGGCCAGAATAGGGTTTCCTGCCAGGAGTGTTTTGATTTCCTCCAGTGCCGCGGTCGCTCCGTTCGTCCACTCAAAGTTCTTTGTCTTCTTGAGTAGCTTGTACAGAGGCAGTGCCTTTTCGCCAAGGCGGGAGATGAAGCGGCTTAAAGCCGCCATGCAACCTGCCAGCTTTTGTACATGTTTGAGCTCTATTGGAGTTGCTAGCTGGGACAGGGCCTTGATTTTAGCCGGATTGGCCTCGATTCCTCTATGGGAGATAATGAATCCGAGCAGTTTGCCGGCGGGGACTCCGAAGACACATTTGTCCGGGTTGAGCCGTATATCATAAGCCTGTAGATTTTCAAAGGTCAAGCGAAGATCGTCCACGAGTTGTTCGACTTTTTTGGCTTTAATGACCACGTCGTCCATGTATGCCTCGACCGTTTTGCCGATTTGGTTTTCCAGGCATGTTTGAATCATGCGTTGGTATGTGGCTCAGCTACGTCTTGAGCTTGCGTTGGTTTTCCTTGAAGAGGAAAGGGTGATGCAGCAATAGTAACGTAAGTATTTCCCTCAGTTTTTGAGAACCAAGGTATCAATCCAGTAGGAGGCTCCTCAAAAGTCCCACGCACCTACACAAACAAACAAAGAACTCTCAACCAACGCAATAAAGGGGTTGGCAATCCCTTCACGGCCACTTGCGAAATTGAGATCTGATAGAGATAGTATGATAAGATAAATATATTTTTGGTATTTTATAATATAGATTGGAAAAGTAAAGATGCAAATAAAAGTAGATTGAAATCTTATATGATAAAAGATAGACCCGGGGGCCATAGGTTTCACTAGTGGCTTCTCTCAAGATAGCATAAGTATTACGATGGGTGAACAAATTACTGTCGAGCAATTGATAGAAAAGCGAATAATTATGAGATCATCTAGGCATGATTATGTATATAGGCATCACGTCCGTGACAAGTAGACCGACTCCTGCCTGCATCTACTACTATTACTCCACACATCGACCGCTATCCAGCATGCATCTAGAGTATTAAGTTCATAAGAACAGAGTAACACATTAAGAAAGATGACATGATGTAGAGGGATAAACTCATGCAATATGATATAAACCCCATCTTTTTATCCTCGATGGCAACAATACAATACGTGCCTTGCAACCCCTGCTGTCACTGGGTAAGGACACTGCAAGATTGAACCCAAAGCTAAGTACTTCTCCCATGGCAAGAAAGATCAATCTAGTAGGCCAAACCAAACTGATAATTCGAAGAGACTTGCAAAGATAACTCAATCATACATAAAAGAATTCAGAGGAGATTCAAATATTTCTCATAGATAAACTTGATCATAAACCCACAATTCATCGGATCTCGACAAACACACCGCAAAAAGAGTTACATCAAATAGATCTCCACAAGAGAGGGGGAGAACATGGTATTGAGATCCAAAAAGAGAGAAGAAGCCATCTAGCTAATAACTATGGACCCGAAGGTCTGTGGTAAACTACTCACAACTCATCGGAGGGGCTATGGTGTTGATTTAGAATCCCTCTGTGGTCGATTCCCCCTCCGGCGGAGCACCGGCGAAGGCTCCAAGATGGGATCTCGCGGATACAGAAGGTTACGGCGGTGGAAATTGTTTTTCGTTGGCTCCCTGGATGTTTTCGGGGTACGTGGGTATATATAGGAGGAAGAAGTAGGTCGGTGGCCGCCCGAGGGGCCCACGAGACAGGGGGGGCGCCCTGTAGGGGTGGGCGTGCCCTCCACCCTCGTGGCCGCCTCGGCTGCTTCTTGACTTGCACTCCAAGTCCTCTAGATCACATTCATTCCCAAAATCATGCTCCCGAAGGTTTCATTCCGTTTGGACTCCGTTTGATATTCCTTTTCTTCGAAATACTGAAACAGGCAAAAAAACAGGAATACGGGTTGGGCCTCTGGTTAGTAGGTTAGTCCCAAAAATGATATAAATGTGTAAAATAAAGCCCATAAACATCCAAATGGGGTAATATAATAGCATGGAACAATAAAAAATTATAGATATGTTGGAGACGTATCAGGCTCCTGCGATCTTTAACCCGAAAGGCATTGTGGTGAAGCAGAATGGCCCATAGGGGGTGATGAACGCGGTTGTAGCTTGGTCCGACTCCTTCATCTTTATTTGGTGATATTCTGGAGTATGCGTCGAGAAAGCATAGTGAGTCGTGTCCGGCGGTAGCATCAATGATCCAATCTATGCGAGGTAAGGGGAAGGGATCCTTGGGGCAGGCCTTGTTTAGGTCCTTGAAGTCAACACAGAGCCGCCAGGACTTGTCCTTCTTGGGTACCATGACCAAGTTTGCTAGCCACTCCGGATGCTTAATTTCACGGATGAGTCCTGCCTTCAGTAGCTTTGCCAACTCTTCACCCATAGCATGTCGCTTGGGTTCGGAGAATCAGTGTAGTGTCTGTTTGACTGGTTGAAGCCTTTTATGATGTTCAAGCTATGCTCCGCGAGTCTCCGTGGGATGCCTAGCATATCCGAATGGTGCCAGGCGAATATGTTCCAGTTTTCACGTAAAAACACGCGCAACGCTTCATCAGCTTGCAGGGTCCAGTTGTGCTCCGATGGACGCCATTTTATTCGATTCTGTCGGGTGCACTTCAAACTTTACTATCTCGTCGGCTGGTTTAAATGACGTGAATTTTGGCCTTTCACTGAGGACCACATCGTCCCTGTTGACTATAGTGCGGAGCGTTGTTAGTTCTTCGGTTGTTAGAGCCTCAGATAGTGCTGCGAGGGCAAGCGCTACGGTCTTATTTTCAGCTCGGAGGGCCGTGTTCGGATCGCTGGCGAGCGAGATCACACCATTAGGCCTTGGCATTTTGAGCTTCATGTATCCATAACGTGGTATGGCTTGGAATCATGCAAATGCCTCGCGTCCCAAGAGGGCGTGGTATCCATTGTGGAAGGGCACAACATGGAATAACAAGGATTTGGATCTGTAGTTGTCGGGATTACCAAACACTACGTCCAAGGTTATGCATCCGAAACAACGCGCCTCCCTACCGGGTATAATTCCTCGAAATGTGGTATGACTGTGCTCGATGCGGGATCTATTGAGCTGCATTTTGTTGAGCGTCTTCATAAATGAGGTTCAGGCCGCTGCCCCGTCCATCAGTACTTTAGTTAGTCTGAAGCCATTGATTATGGGGTCAAGAACTAGTGCGGCGGGCGCGTGGGTGGGGCGGGATCTTGGCTCATCCTTCTGATCAAAGGTGATAGGTTGTCCGCCCATGGCTGTGTTGCCGTTACCTAGTAGACTTGTCCAAGCTCTGGAAGAGCCCTTTTCCTTTGGTTGTTTGATGAGAAAGTATCGTAAACTGTCAGGACGTTGTCGTCGTGGGGTGGCATTGTTGATCGTCTATCAGGAGGTGTGAGACCAAGGATATTTTCACCACTTTTAGCCACCTGCCTTACCACCCAACAAGCTCGAAGCCTGTGAGTCGGATTTGCATTAAGCAAGGCCGAGTGTATTGGGCATGGTTTATCCAGCAATTCATCCAGAACCGTTCTGGGTTTATTTTTCTTTTCGGCGGGCTCGTGCTTGGGAGAACCTCTCGCATATGCCCGCTTTGTTTGTGCTTTCCTTCGCTATGGGCCAGGGACTGACTCCTTGCACATTTGCAGTAAACTCCAGGTGCTTTCAATGGCGCAATATTTGCGCACCATGTCCGATAATTCAGCGAAGTTTTGCACGTGGCGGCGGGCGAGGGCATTCAACATCCCTGCATCCCGGCAGTTGAACCGAAAGGCTTCAATTATTCTTCGTCCCGGCAATCCATTATCTTGTTTTTGACCAAGAGAAATCTGGCCTGGTAGTGATGGATTGTTTTCTTCGGGCTGCTGCTTGACATACATCAGGTCCCATATGTCCGGTTTTCCTGCATTTGAATAATATTCGGCATGGGAGGTGGGTGGGAAATCTTTTGGCAATCCCGTCTTCTGTGAGTCCGGGGCATTGGCAGCGGCGAGCCGTTCCTAGGCTATGTCCGGCTTTAATAGCGTAGTGTTCGGACATACGTTTGTACGTGGTCGGGCCGACTCAAGGTCAGATCATGTATCATAGGCTGAGTTCGAACTCTTATCTTGATGGGTGTCCGTCTCCGGGCTAGAGACCCGGGTGTATACTGTCATAAGCTTCGGAGATAGTGATCCCTCCGTCCTTTCTTTGATGGTAGCGACAAGGTGAGTGATGGTAGGGATGTGGATCTCCCTGTTGTCGGGTTTAAGCCCGATCTGGCTATAGGTCGTAGGCCTACTGACGTAGATTCCCATAGCTCGGAATCGATCCAATAGGTTGTTTACCGAAGAGGTTCCCGTCGGTGCCATGCCTCCTGGATGTTCGGCGGGAGGTTCTTTAGATACTTCGATGGGATCCGGCTTTAGGGCCAGACCCCGGATTGCGTCGACTCCCTTCACGCCCGCTGAATGCAAGGTCAAGGTGTCGGGCTCAGTGGGATCTTCGGAAGCAGGGCTTCACCGAGGGCCGGCGTCGGACTCCAAGCTCCGGTGGCCGGCTTCGTGATCGGCGGTGAGGTTTTCAACCGGGCTCAAATGACCGGTGAGATCGGCGCAAAAAGTGATGCTGCCAAACGCAGGGTTTCCAACGAATAGTTGGGTCATTTATCCTTCGGTGATCCGCATCGGAACTCTCAATGAAAGCATCAATGTCGGTGTCAACACCGGCGGATCTCGGGTAGGGGGTCCCGAGCTGTGGATCTAGGATCAATGGGGAAAAAGGGACGATGAACACGGTGTTTATCTAGGTTCGGGCCCTCTCGAAGAGGTAGAACCCTACGTCCTGCTTGATTGTATTTGATATGTATGGTCTGGTTACAGAGTCGATCTACCACGAGACCAGGTGAGCTAAACCCTAGGTTGATGGGGTGATGAGTGTTGCTCTAGTCCTAAAGACTAAAACCCCTTGGTTTATATAGACACCAGTAGGGTTAGGGTTACATCCGATCGGTTACAATAAAGGAAAGATCACACTAATCTTGACTTGGAGGGCACACCACAACCCCAAAGATCTCCTGTCCGATCACGGGTCCGCCCTCTAGCTCGACCCCGTAGTGGCCCATCAGTTTGGCCCATATGTAATGGGTCGACGGCCCAAGGACCCGTTAGTCCATGACTCCCTTAGTAGTCGTCGTCCTTGGGGGTGTCCACCATGTAAACATCATAGGTGGAGGTGGCCGTCCATCGGCCGGTAATGGGAGGAGCAACGTGGGCCATGGCTTCGCTGTCGTCGACCTCCTCGGAGGCGTACTCCAACATGTCGTTAAGTGTTTGACAGTGGCTACTAAATGGGTGGTGGGTAGGACATAAAATTGCCTGTGGCTCGCCCCAAGCCTCCATTGAGCGTGAGCCGAGGATGGGCCATCAACAATGGTCATCATCTGGATCCGGTCGAGCGCCTAATTTAACAAGGCGAGTCTGGCCGGATCAGAGTTTGAGGTTTCTTCGGAGTCAACCTCCGGAGTGATGGTGAGGCGAGGGGTAAATCCGGCCAGGGCCGACTCCTGGTATTGAGATGTCGAACTATCGCCAAGGCTCAAGGCCAGATTTGCGATAAGCAGGGGGAGTCCGGCCAAGAATGATTCCCGGTCTTCGGACATAGTGTTGATTTCCGAGCTCAAAGCCGGCCGCGAGAAAAGAGCCGATCCAGAGATCAGATCGGGGAGAGGCCCCGGGGTTGATGCTTCGGGGTCCGCGAGCGTCCCAGGTGAAGCTAAGAAGCCGGTGAAGGTCGGATCACCCCAAGCGTCAGTGATGTACTCCAAGTTACCGAACCTGATCTGATGCTTAGGGGCGAAACTATCGACCTAGTCGAGATAACCGGTCGAGTCGGCGTGCGCACGATGCTGCCGAACGCGAAAAGTTGCCCGGGGACGAAGATGTCCCCAGCGCTGATGCCATCTCCGATGTTTAGGCGAGCAATCGATCCTTCGGCGATCCAATAGCGGAACTCTCAATGAAAGCAACAATGTCGGTGTCAGAACCGGCAGATCTTGGGTAGGGGTCCCGAGATGTGGATCTTGGATCAATGGGGAACAAGGGACTAGGGACATTATGTTTACCCAGGTTCGGGCCCTCTCTAAGAGGTAAAACCCTACGTCCTGCTTGATTATATTGCTTGTGTATATGAGGATTACAGAGTCGATCTACCACGAGATCAGATAAACCAAACCCTAACTAGTAGGATGATAGTTGTTCTTCTTGCCTCTACGGCCTAAAACCTATGGTTTATATAGACACCAGGGGTGCTAGGGTTACACATGGTCGGTTACAAAGAAAGGATAAACGCGCTGATTCTTCTTATCTTGACTTGGAGGACACACCAAGGCACCAGAAAGCCTCCTGCCCGGATACGGGGTCTCCACTTATGTTCGGCCACCAAGCATCGGCAATATGGCCCAACAGTCTGGCCCCAAAGATAGGCCGACAGGCCGAAGACCCCCTAATCCAGGACTCCCTCACCCGTCGTCGGAGTCGGAGTCGGAGAGGACGACGAGCCCCTTCATCCGACGGACCGCCCTATCCTGCTCCCGCTTCAGCCTTGCCACCCGAGCCTTCTCGGCCGCTGCCTCTTTCGCCTCGCGCTCCGACTGCTCAATAGCGAGCCGGAGCACCTTGGCGTTTTTTCCTCGGAGGCAGCAAGCATCCGTCTTCGCTGTCGTGAGGGAGCGGCGATACACACAGGCGAGGAGATGCGCGTCCTCAACGGCGTCCAGCTCCGTCCCGCGGCGCGCGGCGCATGCCGCCGACTCCGGAGTGCGCTTGCGGGCTGGAGGCGCGGGCACAAGCACCCAACGCTGGTCGCGTGCAGGAGCAGCCGGTGGAGGAAGAAGACGATGCGGGGCCAGCACGGACTGTGCTGATCGGGCGTCGTTGCGCGCGGGCCTGGAGGGTCCAGCTCCGGCGTCCGCATTGCGCCGGCGCGGGAAAGTGGGGCGACGCTCCAGATCCGGAGTTGCCGCCGATCTCCACTTTCGACCGCTCCAGCGCAATGCGGAGGACCATCTCCTCCTCATAGTCGACCTCTGAGCCGGACTCGCTGCCGGAGCTGCTCATCGTGATGGATGGGATCGGAACCGGAGAGGGAGAGGAGTGGACGGACGAAGCGGGAGAGGGAGAGTGAGCTAGGGTTTGAGCTCGCCGCCCGAATTGGGGTTTTTTGTGGGCCCGTGGTGAGCCGGGCCTGTCGGGCGGACGTGCCCGGGCCGCCCCATATCCGCCCTATATTTAGGCTAGATATGAGGGGTGTCGGTCAGTCCGGGCGTTTGTCCGCAGTTTGAGAGGTCTGGTTGGATCGATTTTTTGTGACCGGTCACTGATCGGACAACCTGTCCGGGCGTTTGAGACGCGTATGAAAGGCCCGGATGTAGATGCTCTCACAAAGCTTGTCGGGTCTCGTGCTACAGCCTGCTGTAAGCTTGTAGTATGTTTCTCTTCTCCCCTCTCTTCTTTCCTCCAACTATACACAAATCTGACGTGGCATCTTTTATAGCCCGACTACGTCACTCTATCGTACTTGTTCTAAGCTGCATGAATGCGGTCGGATGGTTCGGAAGCGGACGCGTCGGTGAAGATTCTGGTTTATGAGATTTCAACTTTCATACCACTTCGAACAATTTATATGATCACCATTGGATGGCAAAAGATATTTAGACTGTCATGCTTAGACATTTTAGGGACGATTTCGTGTTGCGCCTTGAGGCTGTCCTTGGTTGGAGTTGATAAATGGCTCTCCGTCCTCCGGGTCAGAGGCTCCCTGACGCCGGTGCTCCGCCCGACGATTTGACAGGAGTTTCCTTTCCGTCCAGGACCGACCGGCATCACGTGCCGCCCCACCTCCCGCCTCCCGCAATCCGATGCCTGCACCCTCGCCACAACGGACCCACCACGCCTCGGCCCGCCATTGGCTCCGCCCTACCCTGCGGCAGTGGCCCCGTGCCATCCTCCATCCCCACTGCGTCCCGCGTGAGTGCGAGCGACCGGCACTGCCCGGCGGCCCCCGCCGCTCAAGGACCACGCTGGCGCGGGGGCGGCCTCCGTACGGCGGCCAAAAAAATATGACGACGGGGACGCACGCAACCGTGTTTCGTCTCTCTCTCGTACTGGAGCCGGAGCTCGGAAGGAATGGGGTGACTGGGGCACACACTCCCAGCGCGCAGCTCATCGGTGCGGGCTTGACTGGGTGAACCAGAACCACCGCCAGTGGCAGCGAGGAGAGTGTGGATGAGGAATCGGCCGTCCACACCGCCACTACGCCCGAGGAACCGGGAAGCGTCGACCAATGCGAGCAGTGGTGCGAGCACGTCATGCCTAAATGGCCTCGTTCCTCCGACATTCAGCCAGGAAACACATGCAGCTACGTGATGAACCCTTCTCCGAAAAAAACTACGTGATGGATGAAGGACTGTAGTGCTAGGCGAGCAAGCAAGTGCTAGGAAAACCCCATCTTCCTGAAAGAACACGGCCTCCATTGAAGAGAAGGACACGATGGCACAAGCTGCGCTCACGGCGTCACAGTTGGAGCAGACCAGCGCGCACTGTGGCACAGCCTACGAGTTAAGTTGCCAGGCCGCCCATGCCCGTCACGCATAGCCCCCCGGTAGTTCTTCTCCCCTTGCGCTGCGGCATTGCACACATCCAGCCAGCCAGAGACCACGCCACCAGTTACCCACAGTGCCAAACACGGCAGCAGTTTTGCAGGCGCCGCGCACAGTTTACAGCTACGAGTAAAATGGACGGAGGCGAAGGAGGCGTCCCCCTCCTCGGGGTTCGGTAATTAAACTAGTGGCGCGGGATTTGAAATGGAACCTACCCCGTAAACCAATGCCAGCCAGTAAATGCGGCTGGAGGAGAGGTTAAACCTGCAGGCTTTAATTACGGCCGGCGAGGCGAGGCGTTCCGAGTTAAAAACGCTTTCACGGCGGAATCGGGCGTGGGCTCCCGCAGGGCCTGTCGGGCCGGGGGATCCTATAAGACGGCGCTAACGAACCTCGGCCAGTCCACTCTGCCAAAAACATCCCCAAACCCCCAAAACTCCCATCCCATCCCATCACCGCTTCCCAGCTCAGCTCTGCTCATTCTCTTCTCTTCTCCACTCCCGTCCTTGTTCCTCGCGCTTTCGTTGTTGCGCTCCACACTCCTCTGTTCCTCTCTCATCGAGCCAAGATTTTACAGAGTTCGAAAACCGTTATTATCCCGGCGCCTCGCGGCAGGCAGAGGACGGCTCGCCTGCTCGTATAGTTGCTGTTACATTTCTGCTCGCCTTTTTAAATAAAGAAGGTAAAGAGGAGGAGGAGGCCGTCTTTATTGCCTTCCCCTGCTCGCATCGTCACTCCGTCCTCCTCACTGCCGTCCCTTTGGTCTTTATTCCCCTGCTGATCCGCGCCCCCGTTCAATCGTTCGTCAGCTCGCTCAGGCGCAGCGCGGCTAAGGCTGCAGCTTCCTTTCCTGCTGGGGCCAGGGGGCTCGTTTTCAGCTTTCTAAACTGCGTCTGTCTTCAAAGGGGTTTTGGGTGAGAGAGACACCCTTCGTGTGCTTCCGGTGGTGGAGAAGAAGAGTTGGCGCGTGCCATGTCGCGGTCGCGCACGGTGCGTATCTACTGGGACGATCCCGACGTGACGGACTCGTCCAGCGAGGACGACGAGGGCTGCGCCGCTCGGAGGGTGGGAAGGATGGTGCGGGAGCTTCCGCCGGCCCCGGCGCCGCTGGTGCAGGCGGCGGCGGCGGCTCCTTCACCGGAGCAGTGCAGCGCGGGAGACGACGACCTGCCGAGGCGTGTTGGTGGATGTACCCGTGCGCGGAAGAGGCTGGCCAAGGGCGGCGGCTCCGCTGCGCAGAGCACCAAGTTCCGCGGCGTCAGGCGGCGGCCGTGGGGCAAGTACGCGGCGGAGATCCGCGACCCGTGGCGCGGCGTGCGCGTCTGGCTCGGCACTTTCGACACCGCCGAGGAGGCCGCGCGCGTGTACGACAACGCGGCCATTCAGCTCCGCGGCGCCACCGCGACGACCAACTTCTCCACCTCCTCCACGAATTCGGAGGGCGCCCAGGAGGACCTGACGGCGGCCGGGTACGAGTCCGGCGCGGAGTCCTCGCAGGCGGTGTCGTCCCCGACGTCCGTGCTCCGCAAGGTGCCGTCGATGTCGTCCTTGGCGGAGGACAGGGGCGACTCGGAGGCCTGTCAAGGCGACGCCGCTGCCGGCAGCAGCCTCAGCGTTCCGGAGGAGCTGGGCGAGTTCGTGCCGTTCGAGGACGCGCCGGTCTACTCCAGCAGCAGCTTCTGGGACTTCGAGCCGCAGTCGGGGTTCCTCTACGCCGAGCCGTCCTCAGCCGAGGAGGCCTCGTGGGACGCGTCCGCCGGCGGCGAGCCGTGGGCCGCGCCGGTGCAGGAGAACGACTACTTCCAGGATTTGCGCGACCTGTTCCCGCTCAACCAGCTTCCCGCGATTTTCTAGATGGGAGCGGCGGAGCTTGCTTCCCTATCTTTTTTGGTGTATGTCGAGACTCGAGAGTATTTTGTCGTGTACGTGTGGTGTGTCCCCGTGTATTTGTAACATGTCCGTGTGCGTTGCTGCTGTCTGTGTTGAGTCGACGAGAAGAGGAATGTACGATCCGGGTAGAGTTTTCACTGCTGTGCTGGGTACTACTACTACTACGTCAAAGTTTTCTGTACTGCCCACTCCGATACGCTGCAGGGTGTACCGTATACGTATAGGTGTTGTTCACTCTCCACTCCACTCCACAGTCCACAGCTAGCATGGTGCATGCGTGCTTTGGTTGGCATGGCTCCGCGGCGTGGTCCATACGCCCCCCTGCTCCAAATGGGGAGGCCATGATTTAGTTGCGCAGAAAGCTTGCGGGTTTTGGTGGTCGGTCGGGGCCATGATTTAGTTGCGAAATTATCTGCCGGATCAACGGGGCTCGATCACACTCATACCCTGACTTGGGATCTAGGGAGTGCCGTGTTCGAGTTTGCATCGGTACAGTATCCGCCTGCCGGGCCGGACACCGTCGTGCCATGTCCGTGCGATAGACAGACATGGCCGCTGGCTTCCCTTGTAAGGAACAGGTGTTTGGGTATTCATGGGCATTTACGCCGGGTGCAGCAACGGCGCGTTTTTCCTGAGATCGGGCTCGGCTCCGGCCGGCCGGGCACGGGCAGGGAGTTATGACGGCGAGCCCCGTACGCGTGCGCGTGTGAATCTTGTGACCAACAGTGGCGAGAGCGAGGGAGTGAATGCGAATCGAGCGAGCGAGCGGGCGATGGCGCGGCGTGCAGAGCGGCGTGGTCCTGCAGGCTGGCTCATGGCTGAGGCGGTCGGGTCGACCACGACCCACGTAGCGCCCCCCAACAAGAACACGTACCAAGGTGACCACATGGGGAAGGAGACAACGCAAAAGATAAGGAGGAGCTCAGACCGGCGGGAAGGAACTACGTGGCGGCGAGGCCGACGATGCCTACTGTTTCTTTCTTTTCTTTTTGAGAAACGGTTGATGCCTACTGCTGAGGTGACGACGAGTGCCGTTTCGACCCTGTGCACTCGTCTTCACGGCCATCAAACATACGGTGGCCGAGCCTGCTGTCTTGCGGCGGCAGGCCGGCAGTTTGTTGCTAGGAGAGCTCCTAATAAATAGGGCTACAGCCACCCGCACGACGGTACGCAGGCCACAGCCCAACACCGCACCGCTCCCACACGCTGCTAGCTGCCTCGGGATGCTCGCTCGCCAGCCTGCTTTCCTTTTCATTCGCTCTTTCTCTTCTTCTTCGTTTTCTCTTATGCTGTTGTTTGATTGTTCACACAAAACGCTTCATAGATTTAAAAGAAGTTAAGCATTTTGGGGAAAAAATTACAAAACTGAAAAGAGTTCTGGATTTGGTACAGACACGTTTTTTTTCATTTTTAGACACATGTTAGAAAAAATGTTTATAGGTCGAATATACTCTGGATACACATTATTTTTTTAATACGCGCTAAATATTTATTTGAATAAACATTCAAAATGTGTCAAATGCATATTAAACATTATATATACACAGTGCACATTTTTAAATACAAGATGAAGATTATTTAATCTCATGTTAAACATTTTTCAAAAAGCAAGTTGAATTTTTTTCAAATATAAATTGGATATTTTTGTAAATATTTAGAACATATTTTTAATACATGAGGATAGTTTTTCAAAAACTTAATGAACAGTTTAGCGGTAGATGAATATTTTCAACGTTCAATGTGAACAATTTTAGTACACATTTTTTGACTCGCAATCAACATTTTTAAAAATACATGTTGAACACTTTTTAAATGTCATGAACAATTTTTTGAATGGTTTGGATATGTTTACAAATTACAAACAATTCTTTATATTTTAATGATTTTTGAAACATGTTATGAACATACTTTAAAACTGTGAATATTTGATAAATGTATTGAGCACATTCTGAATGGTATGACTATTATTATTATTATTTGCATGAATAGACAAACATAGAAGTAAAAAAGACTGGTGCTACGGTTGGTAGAGGAAAGCCGGTGCAATGGTTTTGAACCATACGCTGTTTTAAAGGACCAATGCTACACAGTAATAGAAGAAACCCAATGCTATAGTGTAATGGGCCAGTCCACTAGAGGAGCTACAGTGTAACATCCTGCAATAAGAGGTTTTAGTTTTTTTTTTTGAGACAATAAGAGGTTTTAGTCGCGGCCCCAGTTGATAGCGACTCGCGCAGGTGCTCCCGCGGGCTGTGGCCCAAAATGGGTTTTGCAGCTTCGCTGCTACCTCATTTGTTTTTTTTTGTTCGTACCCCTCAAAAAACGTTTGTTTGTTCGCTTAGCTGGTTCGTTTGTTCCTCTGTTGTTGACAAAAAAATTTCAAAGATGAAAAACAATATTCGTATATGTCAAAAAATGTGTGTGAATTTGAAAAAAAATGAATTCATGAAAATTCATGAATTCTAAAAACGGTTCAGCAATGCAAAAAAATTTCTTGATTTCTTTAAAAATATTCCAGATTTTGATTTTTTTTACCAATTTTAAAAATGTTTAAGAATTTTTTTCTTACATTTTTGGGAAAATTACAATTTTTAAAATGTCCATGTTTGGAAAAGTTCATGGAATGTGAAAAAGTTTGGCAAATTGAAAAGAGCCCACGGATTTGAAAAAAATGACATATTTCAAAGAAAGTTCACAATTTGAAAAAAAATATTCGCATAATTTGGACGAATACTCATAGATTCAAAAAAGTTCACTAATTAACTCCAATTCGGCTTCAGAGATAGGTATAGCCTTCTTACCTAGGATCCCTAGGATGGTATTTATTGAATTCGGGAAGTGAATTAAGCTTGGCAAGAAAATGTATGCAATTTTTTGTTATCTCCAATTCTTCCAGTTTTTCGGACCAACAAATATATTAGAGGTTGTACAAATATAAAGGAAATAAGCCAGAACTAAGATTTCACACTTAGTTGTGTAATAATATGTTTGATTCATTTACTGATCTAAAATATGTTATAAAGTCCTTAAATCCGGCCAGAATTGCATCCGCAAGAGTGGAGGTACCAATAAAACCACTCAACTATCGGTTCCTAAAAAGAGAGGGAGTAGTATAACCTCTAACCTGAAACAAGCTTTCAAAGAAAATCAAGGAAAAAAACCTCAGAGCCAATAAATGCAAGTCAACTGAATGTTGAGAAACACCTGATGGGTAGTATACACCTAGTGAAAGGGTAAACTCCACAACCCAGCTTCAGTATACACACATTGGTTCAGCCATCAGAACACCCAGACTCACGCTTATTGGGAAATCACGAAGAGTCATTAGGGGTGCATGAAGTTTCCATCAACTATATCGATTTTGGAGAATCTTTCGACCGTAAGTCTACGACTGTCCACATTTAATTTACTGAAAAATTGCAAATACTCTTCTCACTGATCATGAACCAATGACTATCGATGAGTGCCAAAAGCGCTCCGACTACCCTAAATGGATGGATGCAATACAAGCGGAAATTGCCTCACTTAATAAAAACAAAGGTATTCATGAAGCAACACTGACATCTCCTAATGTTTTTCTTGTCAGATACAAATGGGTTTTTCTCAGGAAATGAACGAGAACATGAGGTGATGAGAAACAAAGCAAGGATCCTAGCACAAGGGTTCACGTAGAGATCCAACATTGATTTCAATAAGACATATTATCCGGCAATGAGTGGAACCACTTTCTGATATCTTATATCCTTGGCAGTGCAAAATCGTCTATCTATGCTATTGATGGACGTCGTGACCGCATATCTTTACAGGTCACTAGATTTGAACATATATATGAAGGTTCCTGACGAAATATTTGTCCTAAACACAAGCGCGAAAACGTAATTTATATTGTGTAAAACTGAATAAGTATATGGCTTGGTTGGAATGATCCATACGGACAAAATGGGTCGCTGGGTTGGAGTTGGTCTGACACAATGGGACGATCGCTCGAAGAGATCTCCGGCGGGGACGGCAGCGCTGCGCCCTGGGCATGTGGACAAGGATGGCAAGTTCCCTCCTTGGAGCACCGAATAGCAGCCACCACCGTCGACGAATGCATGAGAAGACGCAGCGATCGAAAGGGGACAAAATAACCATGCCAAGCATGCATCTACGCATGCACTAGTGTGTGTTTTTTATCTTCTGCGGGGATATTTCCGGACAGAGAATAAATGCATTACATCTCTAGAGCTAGAAGTAAAGGAATCGGCATCATTTTCCTCACTCGCAAATCTCCAACTGGGAAGCTAGAAAGAAGAAACTACCTAGACTACAATCCTGGTTTTCTTAACGAACGATTAAACTGGATGAACTGATTACACACACGGCGGCGTCGAGTTACAGAAGAGGGGGAGCTCAGTTCAGAGGAGCCTGTAGGCGGAGGCGGCGTCCAGCGGGTGGATGAGGTAGGTGAGGGCCAGCGCCACGAACATGAGCACGTACGCGATCCCTTGGTCCACGCTCGTTCCTGCCAACATCGATCCACAAAAACAAGCAAATCACTAAGAAGCATCACACACACGCACGAGGAGAGGACAAGGAGAGGAAGAAAATACTAACCATCACTGGCGGTGGGTGCCGGGGCAGGGCCCTGGGCGCTGGCCACGGAGGCGAGCACGACGACGATGGCCATGGCAACAAGGGACGATGCTCTGGAGATTGACGCCATGTCCTCTGGTCTCTGGATAACCGAAACGGCCGGGCTTGGAGCTTCTATCTATCTAGATCCCCCTCCCTCTCGCTCTGGAGATCAGGAGAGGAAGGGGAGGCAGGCACAAGAGAAGAGGCTGGCGTTTCTGTTGTGCTCGCATGAATTTCGGCGAGACCCGGATTTATGTAGCCTTGATCAGAAATAGGCGAGCTCGTGCATAAATGGGAGTGGCCAGCCTTGCTCCTCGTTCGCCTAGATAGATTCAGGCATAGTAACTCCCTCTCACTGCCTATCGTTTTGACCTGTAATCAGTACTATCAGATCCTCTACCCTAAAAATGGGACTCAGGAAAGAGGAAGAATCCTAGTTTCTCCTCTCGCGACCGAGCCGCCCCCGCGGGCGGCCGGCCGTGCCCAGCCTTCCCCCCGCGCGCCTCTCCCTCCCTCTTCCTCTCTGCCGCCGTCGTCGGCGCCCGCTGCGGGCCTGGCCTGGGCGACGCTGGTGGCGGCGGCCCCCTGGCTTTTCCCCTTTCGGGTGTCCGCCGGCGCGGGACGGGGCGACCCTGGGCGGTGCTTCTCGGCGGCGGCGGTCCAGCGCGGCGGCGGGGGCTCCTGGCGCGAGCGGGGGCGGGCTTCTGGACGGCGGCGTCGCCGTTGGCGACGGGGCGACGCGGCGGCGCGATCTGGCGGCGCCCGCTCGGCCCAGATCTGGGCCCTTCGGGTCCCATCTGGGCCTGGGCGGGCCGGCGGCGGTGTGGGTCTGCTTCGTGGCTTCCGGGAGGCGGGGGAGAGGCGATGCGCGGCAGGGTGTTGGCGACGCCATCGCCGGCTTGCTGCAGCGTGGCGGCGGGGCTTAGCGGGCCCGTTTCGGGCCTGGGCGGGCCAGGGGTGGCCTGGCATGCCCTGCTGCTGCGTCCGGACGGCTACCGCGACGGTGCCGGAGGCTCTGGCTCCCGCACGACGGCGGTGGAGGTGGTTCCCTCCCGTTCGGTTTCGGTGCTGCTTCTCCCTCCGCGGGGCGCTTCTCTCCGGTCCTCTTGGCCTCGTGTTGGTGTCCGCAGTGAGGCGGCGTGGGTGACGGCACAACCGCGATGACGCATGGTGGTGGGCGGCGGTCTGGCTGGTCGGTTCCGGTCCGTTGGGCGGTGGGGATTGGAGTACGGGAGAAATCCTTAGCGGTCTTCGGCCCCGATGCGGTGACACCTGCGGGTGCCATCATTCCTCCCTGGAGGGTGTCGGTGATATCCATCCCCCACCTCCCTCCGCGTGCCAGGGAAACCCTAGGACATGTCCGGGCAACAGCGTCGTCGGCGTCGCTTTCCTTCTTGGAGGTGCTGTTTTGTACGTGGTGGTCCGGAGCCTCAGGTTGTAGTGGTTTGTCTTTGGTGGGCGTAGCGGCGGCGGGTCATCCGTGCTCTGTCGAGCTGCCGTTGTTGGCATTTGCTTCTTCTTCTTTTTCTTTTGGGCTTGTTGTGCTGTTCGCCCCAGCGATCATGTATCGGTGTTGGTTGCTTTGGAATACAAAGCGGGGGGAAACCCTTTTTCGGTAAATGGGACTCACAGATCCTCCCATCGCCACCTGGATCGGATAGACGGTCGCTGTATTTTATATTATTTTCTTTTGATGAAACGAGTTGATCAAGGAGAAGAGGGACCGGTTGAAAAAAAGGGAAAGATGGTCCGGACAACAGCGACAAAGTAGCGAAAATAAAACCACTACCCGCGAGGTAAAACAACACCCAAAACCCCCTAGCACCCGCAAATCACCCACAGCCTTGCCGCCTCAAAGATTTCGTCAACACTGATCGTAGTTGGGGTTGATGTGTTCCGGAAGACTCTAGCGTTAAGCTCTTTCCAAACATCCTAGGCTATAAGCATCATGAGGGAGGTCATTGCTTTCCGATTTGAAGATCTTTTGAGGAGCAATATTGGTCCACCAATCTTCCAACGTGACCATAGTCGACTATTCATTAGTTATGGTTCACCAAGGCCAATCCGCGCCTTGACCACATTTCAAACAAAATCGTGTTGAGACATTGGAAAGAAGGTGGGGCGATGTTTCTTGAACTTGGTTGCGAAGGGGGGCACAAACTGTAATTTGCCACCCCTTATGGTTGAGCCTATCAACTGTCCAAAATCTATTGTGGATGATCAACCAAGCGAAGGACTTACATTTTGGAGTAGCCCACACCTCCCAAACGGTCTTTAGCAAAGGTATCATAGTGATCCCCTCGAATTGCGTCTTGTAGGCCGAGGACGTCAAGGGGAGGTCGTTATCCGTAAACTTTCACGTGATCGTATCATCTGTGTCATAGTCAAGAATACACCATCCAACATCTCCCAAAGGATGGTGAACTCCTGGATGTGGTCAATAGTAATGTCGTCTATCATGTCAATTTAGAAAACCTAGAAGTTATCATGTAGAGCCCTTTACACTCCGCTACCCTTCTTTCTAGAAATATCAAATATTTTTGGCATGATATCCCTTGGCCTGAAACCGTGAAGCCAAGGTAACTCCCAAAATTTTGCGTTGGCGTTATTTCCAGCTAGACTTTAGTAGCCGTCGTGAAGAGGTCTCTTATCTTTATCATCACATGCGGTAGGGGTACTCTGACCCCACCAAGGCTTGGATGGCTCGGACCAATCAAATCAAAGCCATTGGAGGTGGAGAGCAGTGGCAAACTTGTTTAAGTCCAAATTCCCAGTTAACCTTGCATTTTTCCTTCGGTGACCTTGTCACAGCCCGCCCAAAGAAACACATGTCTTAGGGCATCGAGCCTCTTCAGCACCTCCGCCAAAAGGACTAGCGAGGTGATGTGGTAGATGGGAATGGCCTGCCTGCAAGTTTACATGCAATTTTATCTTCGAGGGGCAGGAAGTGCACTCCTTTGAGCATAATGACTGAGAGGGATAACCCAGGATGTCACATGGAAATGGATGGAAGCTTCGCCGGCAATTGTCCGAGAATGTCTTGTACTCACTATGAACGTGACCTGGTGGCGGTATTAGTAGTATCATAATCATCAGGCAGAGGAAGACTATGCGTGTGACTGCGAATTTGTTGCCCAGAAATCGAGGGGCGTTGTGGACGGAAAGGTCCTTCCTTCCTGTCGAGGTGCCATGGCATGGCACACTAGACTGAAACCTGAAAGTCTCAAACTGCAAAAAGGACCCATACGGCTCCCAAACCAACTGAAAAGAATATGCGAGGTGGGACAAATTTGAGCAAGCAGAGAGACGACCATCAAGAAGAAATGCAAAAGAGTCCACATCAACGCATCCTATTCCTATGATGCTAACGATTCGCAGCTCAGAGGATTCTTAGAACACCCTTGCAAGGGAGTCACATGACTACATCATACTGTACAAAAGAGATGCACCTCGGCATCAGCATTTCAAATCCTAGCAGAAAACAAAGTTTGACACAAGGGCCGCCATGTCGATGCTTCTTCATCAACGGGTTCATACCATGGTTCGACAAGGAACTAATTAGGATCACTCTAATCCGTACTGTTTGTTTCGGTACCACCTGCATCACAACAAAATATGCCCCTCTCTATCACAAGTTATGGAGTCTGCATCTTATCCACGTACTTACTGCTTCGTTGTTGTCAACAGAAGTATGGGTCTTCTTTCTTCCTGAAAATATCGTACAACTGCCCAGAGCAACTGATTGTTACTTGGATAAGAAAAAGTGGATTTGTCGCATCATGATTCTCTAGTTCCGCAACAGTTTTTCTCATTGGTCCCTGCAGATCACCATCCAAAAGAAATTCCGCCAACGTATGTGCCCTGAAGTGAACAGCAGAAACAAGTATAGTTTCAGATATCGGTGTCATCAAACAGCACTTAAGCATCACATGCATATAGTGTTACTAAGAAAAATGCAATGCACATATATCAAGGTGGTATAACAGGAATCACCCTACTCCTGTTATAGAAACATGCCAAAAAATGGCAGTCAATGGTTTTATAGAAGTGAATAGTTGCACAGACAAATAACGTGGGAATTCTACCTAAAATGCCTTATTCTAGTGATGCTTTGCAGCATTTAAAACTGCATTCATAGACGATATACCACGATATGTACTTGTTTTAGCCTCTTGAACCATGTCTGTATGCTACCTGTGTGTGTGTGTGTGTGTGTGTGTGTGTGGTGTGAACCTTTGTTGGACCTTGTGGCTCTTGTGGCTTGCTTAATATATATAGCAGGGCGAAAGCCTTTTTCAGTACGCACTTGTTTAACTGGGATGCTTTCACACGTGTGGGTGGGTTAACAACAATATTGCATGAGTAAATTCAAGGCCATACACTTGCCAAAGTTCAACCTAAAATCACATACTAAAAGACCCTTGTGAGGAACAAACATTACAAAATTCAAAAATTTAGATTGCAACTTGGCTTCAGAACCTAGTTGCAAAATTTAAAATCGAATCTTAAGATTGCGCTGAGTGATGTGACCAAATTAAAAGCCAAACTTGTTTTTTTTTTGCTCAAGTGACTTCCCAACTGGGTAAGTGATGTTGAACTTAACCTTTAAAGTTTTTACTAAGTTAACATATTATCAAAGCAACCTGCTGAAGCTGAATCCATCACATAGAAAACAGAGTACAAAGTTCAAAGATGCAAGATGTTGCCCTCTAATATCTTATGTGCTGATGGGAATTGCACAAAGGCAGTACAAGATTGACTACCATTAGTTTTATTTTCGTTTTTGAGAGAAACATTGGACAATAGTGGACCTTATAATGTACTACTCTCTCTGTTCCTAAATATATGTCTTTTTAGAGATTTCAATATGGACTATATACGGATGTATATAGACGCATTTTTTAGTGTAGATTCACTCATTTTGCTCCGTATGTAGTTCATATTGGAATCTCTAAAAAGACTTATGTCTAGGAACAGAGCGAGTAGTACAAAGTAAAATCAATATTGGTATCAATATTAGCTTTTATTCTGTGGCCTCTTATTTAATTGATTATGTCTCCTTGATTCTGCAGAAATCAAAACCCATCTCTTGCTTACCAAAAAAAAAAAAAAAATGAAATTCACCATATAGAAGAACGGTTAAATTCCTTCAACAACTATCTACTTTTAGGATATTTATAAACTGTGCATTAAGAAAAACGTCTTATATTAATGTAAAGAGGGAGTACTAAACAATTTATTGGTCAAGAATACTTGATGATGACAAAGCATCGATATACATATCAACAAAAGGTGTGTATTATTACTTAAACTAGCACAGTGCTTGCGAGGAAATGTTTTAAATCATCTTTAATTTTTCAAATTTCGTTGAACTTGCATTGGCATGCATAACTTATGAAATATGCAAAAACAGCATATTTAGACCAGATATTTCACTTCTTGTATATGCAAATAAAAGGAAGTTTGGACCAGGACCAAGCAGTTGATTGCTTAAAAGAAAATAAAGATCAGAACCTTACCCGGCTGGTTATTTTTACGTGTTATTAGATCAGTACACAGAATTAATCGAGTTGACTATATCTAGAAGTAAAGAAATATATCAAGCTGATTGCTCAGCCATTTGTAATGGGCCGCTTGTGCAAAAGTTGATGTTTATACTGATATTGGATTGGTACAGTGCATCACCATTTGGATCAGTGAAACAATTGGTGGTCCACATATTAGATGTGACTGCTCTACCAGTCTTTGGCTGAGCTAATAAATTGTTTGTAGATGATATTGTATCACACAGAATTATTAAGGTTCTGATCGCTATCTAGCAGATTGCCGCTGTATCTCTTGCATATGTTCAGAACCCCGATCGTTGATATAAGATCAGTATGCACACATAATTAAACTTGAGCAGTTTTTCACACAGGAAACAAAATAGGAATAATGTCGATTGTAGGGCACAGCTATTGTTAACTACAATGAGTTTGCTATCGCCGCCTTATTGCAGGGGACGTCCGTTGATCCAGACCTAATTCCTTTCTCTTTCTTTCTTGCACGAGCTTGTTACAAGCATGCGCTATGTCCATCCTCAGAACAACCATTGTCATGCTTAAATTTACGCACAAGCATGCAGATCACAATTAAGTTAGTTTCTGCATGGTTCAAGGTATATCTTGATAACTCTTGTCATTTTATACCATCCACACGGATATATACCTTCAGTATTCATGTATGGCGGTCTTAATTTGGAATTTGTGAATGTGATCAAATATGTATCGGTTCAGGAACCAATTTGCTAGGGATGTATGTCTGTACGAACCAATTCATTAGCCTCGGATGTTTAAGTGGACTTACAGTGTCTCAAGGGCTTGTCAGAGGTTGTGATCCAAAGAATCAGTTAGTACCGGAAGATATAAATGAATTATTTTTCCGTGTAAGGAAATAGGAATTACAGGTATACTGTTATGGCGCTGCTAGAAGGAGGGCGTGAGAAGGCTGGCCGGGGGCCTTTTTGCCCACAGCCGGGCAAGAGGGAAGGGATTTCCTTCTTAATTCTTGCTTGATTAGATTGATACATCTCCTCTCTTTATATAGAGAGGTTTACTTGACTCTCAAGCAAGGCTTACTTGACCCCTAAGCAAACGACCCTTATCTCTAATTAACCCTAAGACTAATGGGCCAATTAGGCCCATTACGTACTCTAACATATACACTATCGGATGTGATCTATTTAGGTAAAGTCATGAAGATCCACCAAATGCTATCTATTTAGATACAATAATGACGATCTACCGGGCTATCTATTTAGATACAATAATGACGATCTACCGGGCTATCTATTTAGATACAATAATGACGATCTACCGGGCTATCTATTTAGATACAATAATGACGATCTACCGGTTGCAGTCTGCCTAACTACAATTATTTTTCGGTTTAAAGAAATGGGAATTAAAGGTATATACTATCGGATGTGATCTATTTAGGTAAAGTCATGAAGATCTACCGGTTGCAGTCTGCCTACGTACAATTATGAAGATCTACCGGTTGTGGTTAACTAATTAAAGGAGGGTTCACTGGATTAACGGTCGGATATTATTGTTTTCTGAAATAGCTCGCCTCACTTTGTTCTGTTTTATTATGATTTTAATATATAACAGAAGAATAACAAACAAATAAGACCATAGAGCACTATGTAGCTGTTATAAGCCACAAAATAGTGAGAGATGCCATAATGTCCTGCTCTCCTGTTTCTAAAGCTATGGACTTTCCAATTTGTAAATGCAGTTTATATTCAAGTGGCTTTGCTAAACCATACTCAATATCAGTTCTGATTCTATAATACAATTGATTACCAAATGTTTATGATTTCTACAACTTAACACAATTTGAAATGATTTAAGGTTTATTACTAGCACGGGCTAAACAAAAACAGTGATGATTGATACACAAGATATGCAACAATATAATTTTGTTTTGTTTAAACTTTCAGCAAATTCAACTTTTAACGCACCTGTATTCCTCTCTTGCATCCCCCATTGCTAACTTCCTTTGGCGATAAAGAGCACAGAGAGCTTGCATAGCTATCTCCACATGATTGCAAACTGAGTTACACAGATGTCCTTCAGAGTCCCACTCACTGGTAATTGTTGAAGGCAACGAGCCCGCCTCCCTTTTTACCTGGACATACTTGTTGTTGCCATTGCAAGGTTCAAATGGAACTCCAATCCTCGATATCATCCGTTCCTCACTCAGTCTTAATAGAGGTGAACATTTTTCAGCACCAATGACCTTGTTGCCACATTTGTCCGATGATTCAACCATTGGTGTCTTGTTCATTTTTGCATCCCCCTTCAATAGCTGATTGACTCCACTAGCTGGAACACCATCAAATGAGCCTTCTTTTTCGCCAGTTCCGGCTTTACAATAGTCACTCTTGGAAGAACCCTTCTGTAGAGGGCTCTTGCTAAGAAGCCCCGGAGAAGGAAGCAGCATTGTCCTGGGCATCTCATCATCGAACTTTTCTGATTTCACAACTGCACTCTCCTGCACGGAAGCTGCCACCTTTGAAGCCTCGGGCATACAGGCCATCTTCCCAGCTCTTGTCATCTGCCCCTCCATCTTTACAAACGAAGATTTCTGCTGATCATTTCCCAGAGTACTGACCGAATCGATTTGCCCTTGTCCATCTCCCTTCCCCGATTCCAACTCACCGGGCACGGCTCGACGTAGTCGCTTGAAGCGCTGGCTCAGCGGCACTTTGTCATCCCCATCTTCGTTCCCTTCCATTTCCATCTCGCCGGCCACCGCCGTCCTCTCCCCTTCCTCCCCGTCGCTGCACAAGTCAATAATGTCGTCGTCGACGTCGTTCCCCTCCCCTTCCTTGGCCTCCTTGACGCGCCCCTCGTCCTGATGCACCACTTCCGGGGCGGCGTCACCGGGCACGAGCGCCATCTCTTCGGTCTCGTCCCGCGGCCGGCGGTACGCGCCAGCTAGCGCCTTTGTCTTCTCCTCCTGTGCTTTGAGCTCCCTGAGCGCGGCCTTTAGGTTGGAGTGGACCTCGTCGACCCCCACCAAGCGCGCCCTCGCTGCCTCGAGTTGGGCATCCGCAGCCGCCAGTTTCGCCTCGAGCGTGGCCCTATCGCGGTCCCGCGCGGCGAGGATGCGCGAAACCGCATCGAAGTCGGCTCTGCGGTGGGTCTTGGTGAGGTGGATCACGAGCTGCGGGCCGGTGAGGAGGGCGAGCTCGTCCTCGGAGGCGGAGGCGGAGACCATCGAGGCCGGCGGCCCGGAGGCGGTGCACCGCTGCGAGCTGCCTCAGGGCATAGGGCCTTCGTGGTGGTGGTGGTGGTGGTGTGGTGGGCGGAGGAAGGGGCGGAGTGGGCGGAGGAAGGGGCGGAGTGGGCGGAGGAAAGGGGGCGGGCGGAGGAAGGGGGCGGAGTGGGCGGAGGAAGGGGGCGAATGGGGTTTGGGGAATCAGGGAGCGACTGCCGGTTCGGTGTGCGCATTGGTGGAGCCTCGTGGAGGCGAAGGGGGGTTGCGACCCCGCCTTCCAAAAGTGATTTTTTTTTTTGTTTTACCAGTACTCACCCATTGAACGTTGGACATAGGATCACATTAATTATGAAGAGTATCACTATTTGAAAGAAAGATTTCTACTCGTAAAAAGGGAGTCTGCGATCACAATGACACGTCCTTACGTCGGTTGGTTTGGATTGGTTTCGCACGCAACCACTAATGCTCAAAAATTGTCTCAGTTATCTCTTATCCAATTCTTGTCTTGTCTACAACTGCATACAATTAATTAGCTTGACCAGTTAATTATGTGTGTTAATTAGCTAGAAAGTTAATAGATACGTATAATTTTAAAAGTATAATTGAGTGTTGGACACAAGGATCATATTAATTATGAAGAGTATATTATTTGAACGGAAGAATCACATTAATTATAGAAAGTATTATTATCAGGACAACAGGATCATGTTAAATATGAAAATTATTATCAAGTGTGTAACGCCCCGAGTCCGATGCGCTAGGTGTCTTCCAGATATTCGCCTTCGTTGCCATGTTATTGCATTATGGTGTTGCCATGTTCATCTTGTGCATTGCCCCTTATTTATGCTGTGTGTTGCTTTAGTTGATGTGTGTGCACCACCCCTTGCCATCTCTCTCTCTCTCAAACCATGCCCATGCATCATCACCTCTCCCTTCCTTCTCCTTTCTTTCTTTTTGCAAGTGCCATTTCTCCCTTCTCCTTTAATGTTCATTCTTTCCCTATAAATCTTTCCTCTTGCTCACACACCCTCACGCCAACGCACTCTCACCGCAGCTCACCCCGTGGCCGCCAAGCTGCTGTTGCCGCCGGCCTTGCCGTGCCTTGCTGCTCCTGAGTCGAGTGCGTGCCTTTGTACGCGTGCGTCGTACAGTGCACCACCCTCCCTTTTCCGCACACCCGCCACTGCTCAGCCGCCCTCGCCGCTGGCGCGTTTGCTCGCCGGCAGCGTCTCCGGGCTCCCTGTGTGCCATGGGGAAGAAAGGTCGGCTTTGCGCTAGTTCAAAAAGGCCCGAACCCCTCCGATGCACAAGCACATCTCAGCCCAGCTAATCGTCGTGCTGCACCTCCACCCAGGAGACCTGGGATTGAATCCCAGCCTTCTCAATTTTTCTTCCATCCGTTTTTTTCCTCTGTGTGCATGGCGCCTTGGCCCCACAGCCCTGTTGACTGGTCCTCATTGACTCGGTTGACCACCCTCCAGGCCGCTGTGCTCCGCCGTCCGCCTCCCTCCGCGCCGCCAGGAGCCACCACCGCCGCCTGGATCTTCCCCGAGCTCCTGGTCCGCCGCCACCAACCTGCCCTCGGCGTCCCCGCCTCGCCACCGGCCGGATCCGGTGCCCGGAGGCCCGATCCGCCCGTTCCCTGCCGTGCCTCGCCTTCCCTCACCAGCGCCGCGCCCACCACCGCCGTCGCCATGGCGCCGCCCGGGAGGAAGCAGAGACGCTGCTCCTCCCGCTCGCCTTTGTGGGCCATGGCCTTCCCAAGGGCCCCGTTGAGGCCCAGCCCGCCAAGCCTCCACCCCGGCCTGCTTCCTCGTCATGGGTTGAGCCCAGGGTGAGCAGCCCCTAATCCCCGCTCTGTGCGCCTCGTAGCTATTCGACGCCCACCCGTTTTTTTCTGTAAAATTCGCCTAAGTCCCTGAAAATTGACATTATGTGTGCATGTTAGTGATGCCATAACTTTCTGCTCCTAACTCCATTTTGCATGTATGATATATCAAAATGTTCATTGTGAGATGCTCTTCATTTCATTCCATTGTGCCATGCTCGTTTGAGTTCATTTTGATGCTCTAATCATTGTTGAAAGAGTGCTATATGATGTTAACTGTTGCATGTTAACAGAACTTGTTGTTTTGTCTTTTTCATTGCATTTTGTGTGTGCATTCTGTGAGCTTTATGTCTACATGAGTTTTGAGCTACATCATGCCATATTTACAGTGGTGCAATACATGTATTTTTGTGAGTCTTGTAGTGAGTGCATCAAGCTTGTGTAGTAGGGTACTTGCTGTTACTGTTTTGCTAGGCTGAATCTGTTATATCATGATGCTATGTAAACCTGCTGCTACAAGTCATTCTATGCATAATATGGAGATGTTCACTAAGGATGTTTTGTTATACATGTCATGACCTATCCATCCATGCCCCTTGTTGCATTTATAGCCTGCCGTAGATTGTTGTAATCTTGCTCTCAAATTGCTAAATAATGTTGCTGTCAGCCTGTTAACATTAAGTTCAGTTTTGCCATGTACTTTGCTAGTGATCCATGCCCCCCATGACTATGTTATTGCCATGTTTAGCTCTATATTTATGTCATCTTACTGTCGGTCACCTTTTCATGCCATGAAATGCTCTGTGGGGAGTTTTACAAGCTCACCAACATGTCTACTTATCGTTGTTCCTGTCATGTCTGAATCTGCCATATCATTTGCACATGTTTGCATGGATGCTACCATTTTTTTGTTGATCTTTGGAATAAGTTCAGTAAGGGAGTTTTGTTAATTGCTTTTAGTAATAGCATGTCATGCGTTTGTTTGCCATGATAAGTACCTGTAGCATGTTGTTTGAGAGCTCTAAACATTACAACCTGATGTTATTTCTGTCATGCTCAGTGATTTCTGCTAAGTCTGTGAAACTGTTATTATTTGCAATCTTGCCATGTCCTTTTGAGCATGTTTTAGTGGTTTCTGGAGATAGCTCAGCGTTCATATTTTGTTAAGCTTCATTTTTAAATCATGTCCATGCCATTTGTCTTCATGTTTAGGTGTTGTAGCATGTTGTTTTGATACTTTCTAGATGCCTAGTTGCTGTTTTGGACAACTTGTCCTTTAAACTTGTTTCATGGGTATGTGTTGCACCGTTGCTCCGTTTTGAGTGTGCTCTATATGAAACTTGCTTAGAATTGCATGTAGTTTCTTCTTACCTTGTTGGATCTATGTTTTGAGAGTGTTTGCTTGATGTTTGAATGCATTTTGCATCAATGCCATGTTTAACTTGTTTTGCTCATATCTTCTAGACCGTAGCTCCGAACTAAATGAACTTTATATGTAATTTGACTAGAATTTCGTGTAGATCATCTTGGTGCATATTAACTTGCTGTTTAACTACTTGAACATAAGTTTTATTCAGATCTGGACCAATTTCGAAATTTGCATATGAGGACTTACCGGATTTGTTATATGTTGTTTCCGGCCTCAATTAAACTTGCTTTGATGTGTTGCTCTTGTATGCATCATCTCTTGCCATGAGTAGCTTCATGTAGCCTTGTCATGCATCATACTTGGTTGAGCATCATGCCATGTCTATGTGTTGTGTGTTTACCTTGTTGTTTGCTTCTTTTCAGTTGTGCTCCTTCTCGTTAGTTCCTGTTTTGTTGCGACCGTGAGGATTTGTTCGACTATGCTTGGCTTGTCTTCGTCCGTTCGTCTTCTTCATGGACTCGTTCTTCTTCCTTGCGGGATTTCAGGCAAGATGACCGTCACCTTGGATCTCACTACTACCATTGCTATGCTAGTTGCTTCGTTCTATCACTATGTTGTGCTATCTATCACTTGTTTACCAAGCCTCCCAAACTACCATGTCAGCCTCTAACCTTTTCACCCTTCCTAGCAAACTGTTGTTTGGCTATGTTACTGCTTTGCTCAGCCCCTCTTATAGCATTGTTAGTTGCATGTGAAGTCGAAGATTGCTCCATGATGGACAGGATTATGTTGGGATATCACAATATCTCTTATTTAATTAATGCATCTATATACTTGGTAAAGGTTGGAAGGCTCGGCCTTATGCCTAGTGTTTTGTTCCACTCTTGCCGCTCTAGTTTCCATCATACCGGTGTTATGCTCCTTGATTTTGCGTTCCTTACGCGGTTGGGTGATTTATGGGGCCTCCTTGATAGTTCGCTTTGAATAAAACTCCTCCAGCAAGGCCCAACCTTGATTTTACCATTTGCCTACCTAAGCCTTTTTTCCTTGGGTTTCCGGAGCCCGAGGGTCATCTTTATTTAACCCCTCCAGGCCAGTGCTCCTTCGAGTGTTGGTCCGAACCGAGCAGCCTGCGGGGCCACCTCGGGGAAACTTAAGGGTTTGTTTTACTCGTAACTTGTCTCATCCGTTGTGCCCTGAGAACGAGATATGTGCAGCTCCTATCGGGATTTGTCCGCACATCGGGCGGCTTTGCTGGTCTTGTTTTACCATTGTCGAAATGTCTTGTAAACCGGGATTCCGAGACTGATCGGGTCTTCCTGGGAGAAGGAATATCCTTCGTTGACCGCGAGAGCTTGTGATGGGCTAAGTTGGGACAACCCTGCAGGGTATAAACTTTCGAGAGCCGTGCCCGCGGTTATGTGGCAGATGGGAATTTGTTAATATCCTGTTGTAGAGAACTTGACACTGGACTTTATTAAAACGCATCAACCGTGTGTGTAGCCATGATGGTCTCTTTTCGGCGGAGTCCGGGAAGTGAACACGGTTTGGGTTATGTTTGAACGTAAGTAGTTTCAGGATCACTTCTTGATCATTGCTAGCTTCACGACCATTCCGTTGCTTCTCTTCTCGCTCTTGTTTGCGTATGTTAGCCACCATATATGCTTAGTCGCTGCTGCAACCTCACCACTTATCCTTTCCATACCCTTTAAGCTTTGCTAGTATCGATACCCATGGCAATGGGATTGCTGAGTCCTCGTGGCTCACAGATTACTACAACAACAGTTGCAGGTACAGGTTATGCAATGATCTTGACGCGAGAGCGATGTTTACTTGTTTTGGAGTTCTTCTTCTGCTTCTTCTTCGATCAGGGGATAGGTTCCAGGTCGGCAGCCTAGGCTAACAGGGTGGATGTCGTTTGAGTTTCTGTTTGTGTTTCATCTGTAGTCGGATGATGCTCTTGTGTATGATGTTGTTGTATTCGTGTGGCATTGTATGCCTCTTGTATGTATCCCCAATTATTATGTAATGGTACGATGTAATGATATCCACCTTGCAAAAGCGTCTCCAATATGCGCTTCTATCCTTGGTGGGACTTTCGAATTCCGTTAGGATAGGGTCGCATATTGGGCGTGACAAAGTGGTTGACGGATGGCAATTTTGCCCATGGATACGGGTACCTGTGGATACTGTACCCATATGGGCAGGGTATGGACACAATTTTATACCCACGGGTAGTACCCATACCCTACCTCTTAAGTCATGGGTACGGCACGGGTATAGTCTTTTACCCATGGATATACCCATACCTTACCCGTTTTTACTGACATGTGAAACATACCCGTGATCACAAATGTATATATGTTAATGTTATGTCGCAAGCTTGTGAACCTATGTTAAAGTTGTACCAATTTTCAATTTGAATTAAAATAATTGTCATGTACTCATTTATATGTTATTGAGTTGAGATCAATGTTTCTTTTTCAAATGTGCTATAGATGAATGTAAAATTATGAATAATTTGTGTATTGTTTGATCTATCCGTTGGGTACCCAATGGGTATGGGTAACTGTCGGGTATGGATATGGGTAAAGTTTCATTCCCGTGGGTATGGGTATGGGTAGAATTTTATACCCATTGACTACATGGGTATGAGTATGGTATTGCTCTGCCCGCCCCATACCTCGCCCATCACAAAAATCATTCCTATTGCAACACACGACGAAAGTGAGGTGGGCGTCATCTGATTTTGAAGGAGGCCTAGCGAGAAATGTTCCGCTACGACGGGAAACCGAGTGGGGAGGGGAGGGTCCGACAGGAAAAGGGAATGGTGTGTCATTGGGTGGGGTTTTTGTGATGGGCCCGCGGTGTTGGAGATAACATGGCGGATAGTCTGGACAACCACATTCTCCTCCACATATGGTCTGGATTTGGGGAGCCCGGACTATCCAGGTGATTGAATTTTAGGGAGCCTACTAAGTGTCTGTTTGATGTCCGAGCACGTCCGGACTTACGAGGGAGAAATAAGCTTTGACCTTTGAGACGACCTTAATTTATTTTTGATTCATTATTTGCATTATAGCCCATAACAACACACGGGTGTTCTGCTAGTGTTTTCTAAGTTTTGTAATTTGTTGATGAAATTATACGTGGGTATAGATCTCCCCATGTAAATTTGTGACACCCATATCAAATCCAACTCCCATGTTGGCTTTTTCTATTTGTTCACCACAAGTTTTATTTTTAGAACTCCATTACAAATCTGATGTCAGAATTTTGATCATGCAAATCGAACATTTTTCATGGCAAATTTGTGTTATTCGAGGATGGCAATTTTAGTTCATGAGTGCTAATCATGAAATACAGTAGCGGAAACTATTTCCCTTGGTAAAGAATCAAGGTTTATCGAACCAGTAGGAGAATTATCCAAGCAACCTTTAGCAGTACCTACACACACAACAACAAAAACTTGCACCCAATGCGGGCAAGAGGGTTGTCAATCCCCTTGTACTCGCTAATTGCAAGGATCAAATCTGATATTATGTGGTACATAAATTGCAAAGTAAAATAAAGTAAATAAACTACAGCAAGGTATTTAAGGGTTTTTAGTAATATGATCTAAATAGACCCGAGAACCATTTCACTAGAGGCATCTCTGTCATAAGCAAAACAATACAGTGGGTGAACAAATTACTGTTGGGCAATTGATAGAATAACGCATAGTTCTAATATTATTCATGGCATGATCATGTATATTGGCATTACATGCGTGACAATTAGACCGACTTCTGCCTGCATCTACTACTATTACTCCACCCATCGACCCTATCCAGCATGCATCTATGGTATTAAGTTCATAAAGAACATAATAATACTTTAAGTAAGATGGCATAATGTAGACAAAATAAGGTCAACTGATATGATCGAACCCCGTCGTTTTACCCATAGTAGCAACAATACAAATACGCCGCTCCCCTTCTGTCACGAAGTGAGGATGCTGCAAGACTGAACCTATTACTATGCACCACTTCAACTAAAGATCTAATCATTAACTTAACCAAAGATAACTCATAAATGGGAAAGCATTACATACCTATAACGATCACACATATAAAGTTCAGAATATAACTCAATTATTTTCAGTGAATAATGTGATCATAAATAAACCCACAATTCATCGGATCCCAACAAACACACCGCACAAAAGGATTACATCATATCGATCTTTGAAGAGAACATTGTATTGAAGATCATAACGAAAGAGAGAGAGAGAGATCTAGGTAATCATTATGGACCCATAGGTCATGTGGGGAACTACTCACACATCATCAGAGGTGCAGGAAAGTTGATGTATAGAACCCTCTGTGATCGATTCCCCCTTTGATAGAGTACCGACGGAAGGCCTCCAGATGAGATAGCGGAAGAACAAAGGCTTGCAGTGGAGGAATAATTGTTTTCGGTCTCACTCTGGTGGTTTCTGAAATTTAGGAAATTTATGGAAGTGGAATTAGGTCAACCAGAGTTATGAAGGGCCCACAAGCTTAGGTGCCCCACTGGAGGCGCACCATGTGAGATTGTGGCCCACTCATACATCTTGCCTCCTCCCGAATCTTATAGGGTCTGGTCCAGAAAAAATCACCGTAAAGTTTCATCGTGTTTGGACTTTGTTTGGTATTGATTTTCTGTGAAACAATAAAATAAGCAAAAATAGAAACTGGCACTAGCACTGGGCACTAGATTAATAGGTTAGTTCCAAAAAATGATATAAAATTGCATATAAAGCATATTAAATTGATAATATAATAGCATGAAACAATAAAAAATATAGATATGTTGGAGACATATCAGCATCCCCAAGCTTAATTTCCGCTCGTCGTTGAGTAGGTAAATGATAAAAACATATTTTTTATGTTGAATGCTACCTAGCATGTCTTATCATGCATGTAAACCTTTCGTGGTATGAATACTGAGAAACGATGAAGTAACTGATATCCACATAATAATATCCATGAATACTAGAACATAATCATTACTTGTCAAACTATACGATGCTCAACGAATGTTATCCCTAATCATTGAATTATGTAAGCATGACATGACTCTGTCTCCCTAACAAAAGTACAAATCATGAGCACCTCGGTGTCAAACCAAGCAACTGTATCATACTTTTTCTCGCTTCAACATTTTTAACTTCACTCAATACATGAGCGTGACTCATGGACTTAGCATTATGGGTGGAATAGAATATGTTGGTAGAGGTATATAAGGGAAGAAAAAAGTGGAGAAAGTCTCGCATCAACTCTGCGAATCGTTAAGCAATGGAGAGTGTTGGTGCAATATCTTCCTACCTTGTGTTTTGGAGATTGTAGACAGAAACAGGTATGAACTAATTTGTTTTCTAGTGCACACAGAGAGAAATAGTCCATACAGAACCGAAGAAAATGTTGTCTCCGGTGTCAAGTTTGAGGAACTTCACCGAAGTATAACTGTGTTGCAGAGAAGAATGAGCTATATCTGTTGAAGTCATATAGACGAGAAGATTGATGTGAAGAATTTAACCCCTCGAAGTTTTATTGCTGAAGCGAAGCATTTGGTTCAGAATCATCGTCTGAAGAAATTGACTGCAAAGAATGGAAGTCGAAGACAAAGTGAAGACATAGTATTCATTTCGTTGTTCTTCTTTCATTTATTTGAGTCATAGGACCTCCATACTATTAAGAGGGGTATAGGTTCTCGAAGCTTAGATCCACTGTGATGCTTAGCCAAAACCTATGAAAGTTGCGAGAGAAATCTCTTTGTGTTCCGAGCAAATACTTGTCAGCAAGAGACTGTGATCTTCTTCGCTGCGAGAGTTTTATCTCAAACCAATGAGTTAGCATTACTTGCTCCGCAAGCAATGTTACCGTGTGCTCAAATCCGACGGTTGGACTCGTGTCGTTCGGCCATTGGCTGATCCCGATGTCTAATTTGGCCATTTCCCATCAGGGAAGGCTGCGGCTATAAATAGCCACCCCGCTCCAACATTGTTCGTTGGCTGCTCCGCTTGAGATTTCTGAGAATATTGATTTGAGCAACCCCTCTCCGAGTGATTTGAGTTTAAGATACACCGAGAAAAAAATCAAGAGCCCAAACTTAGACAGTGGTTTAGCATCACAGTAGTACCGAGTGAGAGTTCTTGTACCTATTACTCTTGAGAGCTGCGCACTCTCTAGACGGATAGGTTTTGGCTTGAGTGTTGAAGAGTTTTTGTCTTCACCGAGCTAGATCTTCAGCAACCAAGAGTGATTGTGGTTCGCGAAGGTCAACCGAAGGTTTGGAGATCGCCAACAAGGATCTACCACGAGTGAAATCAACCTGAGTCGGATCAGCTCTGTGTTGAAGGAGAATAGGGTGAAGAGAGTTTACCTTCCATGTTAAGTCAAAGCCCCTCCAACCAGACGTAGCCCTTTGGCAGAAGGGTGAACTGGTCTACCAAATCTAATTATCGCCATCAAGCACCACTGGTTCTTTCTACTTCACTGCAATTCCTTCAGCATTTTTCATTCGTGCTATGTGTCGATAGTTTATCTGATCATTATCTTCTATTGTATTTTCTTTTCGCATCATCATTCCATTCTGTTGTCAACTTCGGATATCATTTTGTTCATTATGTTTCATTTTCATCACTTGTATTCATTCGTCACTGTCATATTTCTCGGTTCACCTGTGATATCATACCATCGTATTATTTCTCTATGTGTATCATGTTGTGTCTCATTCTACTGCATCTGTTTGCATGTTGCATTACTCTCATCGTAGTTAAACATGTGATTTCCCAAGCTCGTACTGTTATCACTTCTTTCATCGAATAATATGCTTCTAATGAAGAAGATTGATTCAACTCATTTCCTCCTTTACATTATTTCGTTGCTATGATAGGGATCAGTTTCAAAACATTTGAAAGAATTTTTGAATCTCCCATTCACTCCCCCCGATCGATATACTCTCGGTCCTAACAATTGGTATCAGAGTAGGTTCTCCATGTCTCTGTTTATTAAAGGTCTAACGTCCTTGGAGTTTTGAGTATGTCGTATGCAGGTAGATCCTCGCACTCTGAAAGATTTCCTATATTTGATGGAAATGACTATATGTACTAAAAGGCATGAATGAGAATCGGAATTCAAGCCATCAACTATGATATGTGGGAGATTGTGGAAAATGGATACACTATTCAGCAACCGAATGATCCAAATTCCGATGACAAAGCCAATCTGCAGTTGGATGCTCAAGAGAAAGATATCATATGTTGCAGTCTATCAAAAGACATCTTTCTTTGATTCCAAAAGCTCGACATTGAAAAGCAACTCTGGGATGCCATAAAAAATGCTCATGAAGAATTCATCGCAAGAGTGGATCCTCACACTCAAATGCTTCGTGCTATGTTTACTGGTTTCAGAAGTTTGTGTAAGGAAAGTTCTATGGAACTCACTGATCGATTGACAAACATTGTTGAAAGACTCCATCAACGAGGAGTAACTGATATCACCGATAGGGATGTGGTCAACAAGATTCCGAGAGCTCTTGATGCAACCTTTGAACCCATTGTATCCGAAATCAAGCAAAGACCAGATTATGAAGAACTTCACTATGTTGAGGTCATGACATTGATGTCCCTTCACGAAGAAAAGATGGAGCTTGAAAATGCAAACCAAGAATCTTCCTCGGAAAGTGAAGGAGAAATTCTCTCACGCTATGGCAATTCAGAAGAAGAAGAAGATATTGAGAATTAGCACACGATCACAAGGAAGATAGAGATGCTCATTGAAAGGCTAAGTGATCTTAGAAGACAAAACTTGTGCCTCACAAATGATGATGGACTTGAATTGCCTACGTCATCAAGAAAGCTACACCTGAAAGAAATGAAGTGCTTCAAATGCAAACTGTTCGGTCATCTCACAGCAGATTGCCCTAGCCGGGAAGGAAAACCTAGTAACCGATGGAAATATCTTCACTATAGTGGTTTTACTCAAGGGGATCGTCATACTAAGCTCTCAAAGGAAATTGCACCTTTTTCATCTTCTTCGATGAGACTAGTCACTGACGTGAAAGCAAGAGCAACCATCGAATCGAATATGAAAAGAATATCACAACTGAATAGAGCATGCGCTGATATGACCTTGGACTACGAAGACAAAGCAACTGACACTGAATCAGATGATGAAGAATTCTACAAAAGTATTGGAAGGAGTAATGACTTCATTGCCTAATCATCTGAGAACTCACTTGAGCCAGACACTGATGATGATGCTTCAAGTGATGATGAACCGATTGCCTTCTGTCTCATGGCAAAATCATCAAAGGATCAGGTATTAGCAAAACACCAAAAATCCATGAATGGATATTCTCCTAAATACATTGCCTATGCTAAACTTGTTAAGATTGCGAAATCTCAACAAGATGAGCTTGAAATGCTAGAGAGAAATCTTAGGAAAACTGAAGGATTACTGGTCAAAGAGATGAAGAAGAAAGAAAAGTTGACCGAAGAGCAAGATGCTTTTTCTTCAACTATTGATGATCTTACAAATCGATATGATTCTCTTACAGTTGACTACGAGAGTTTATTAGATGAACTCCTTAACATGAATCAAGAACCCGTGTCACTAAAAGAGTCTGACAACAAGTTGGAGAAAGAAAATGCTTCTCTCTTCACCGAGCAATCTAATCGTCTTGTTGATGATTTTGTGCCTCCTTGTTTAAAATGCTTAGAGCGTAGCAATGCTGATTCACGTGCTTAAACCTCTATTGCTAACATCTCAAACATTTCAACCACTATGAATGGTATCACTAATCCCACTTTCGAGGAATTTGTTGCTATTTATGATGAAAATTGTAGATTAAAGATCTTGCTTGAGACAGGAATGCTAAAGAGCCTCAAAGGGCATCAAACTCTCTATGATGTGCTCAAGAAGTCTATACTGAAGGATTGGGTTTCGAAAGGAAACTCAACATTGATGGAACTTACTAGACTCCCGAACAATATCCACGAACGAGTTGGGTTCTTGCTAAAAGCAAAACACTCGAACCTACAATTCTATCAGGATATGATACTTCTGTTTCTGTTGTTTCTGATGAGTCTGATGACTCAAACTACAAATTGTTCAAACAACAAAATGGTAAGGTTTTTGCTCGATATGTTGGGACTAACTGCAGGTCTGGTTCACCCAAGAAGCAAATCTGGGTAAAGAAATGCATTATTGAAAATTTATCTATCACTGCTAACCTGAACATGTAGAGTAATATTCCTCGGGATAATGGTTATCATTCGCAGAACAACTAAGGAAGGTTATCAAATGAGTATCGATCAAACCTTTGACAGAAGGAGTACATGTGTACCTTCCCATATCATTATACTCATGTCTCTGGAAATAAGTTCAATGCTTACTCATATGATTACTCACGAAATCCTCAAGTGTCTTACAGATCTCATCGAAAGAATGCTTCTACTCAAACGAAGAAAATGAGATCAGGTGTGGATGCAAAGAAGAATTAACCCTCTCTTGCAGGTGATATCTCAGTGATCTTCATCATTCATCTACTACCCTGAGATCTATTGCTGGCGCTAGTTCTTTGTGTTTTCATTCGTATCTTTTTATTCATCGTGTTTTTGTGTTTTCTTTTGTTTGGCTGAGTATTTTGTCGGACTATGTGTTCCCTCTGTTCTTCCTCATCATAAACATGCAACTTGATCTAAAGAAGATCTTAGTCCGACATCCTTGGTTGTGAATGAAATAAACTTCGAACATTTATCTATTTTGGCGCTTGCCCTTCTTCAAACCTTTCGGCCTTCAGTTTTACCGAGAATTTTGCAGGAAGCGGTTGACATTTGCCCATGATCTCACGATCATGACCTCGTCCGTTGAATGTGGAACGTCCCTTGTTTTTCGGCCGTGGATTTTGGAGGAAGCGGTTCCGCCTTCGAGCTATATAAACCCGTTCTCCAGGCGTCTTCTTCCTCTGTTCTTTCTCTGTTCATCATCAAACCCCCTCTCACTCTTTGCCTGAGCCCGATCTCAAAGCAGCATCATCATCGCGCCTTGTCGTGCAACTCCGGTGAAGCCCCACCGTTTTTGGTCGTGCCAGTGCGGTATATCTTCTCCTCCGCACTACCGTAGATGATCTTTGCTGCCAAGTTAAGGCGCACAGATCTGGAGCAAGCCCTATCCTACCTCTGTTCTAGGGTTGTTCTTACTGACGCGAATTTCCCTTGCTTTATTTTTCTTGTGGTAGATCTTTAGGGCTCTCTTAGTCATGGCTTGTACGGTTTGTAGTTTTCCCTCGTACAAGTCTTCTGAGATCTTGGGTTCATGTATATTTGTTTCTAAAAGATTAGATAAGTTATTACTCTACCTTATGGTGTGCTACAATTCTATCGATGATACCTTTCAAGTATATACCATGGATTCCTTACTGCTTCCGAAAAACTTGTCATTTTCAGTCAAAATGCTTATGTACATGTTTATGACCCCTTCCTGTTTTCCCTTGCATTGTTGTTTTTCTCTCAGGAGTGGTCGTGGCTCACAGTTCGGAAGAGCAGTCTGGGTATGAAGAAGAAATACCTCAGATGTCGCAGGTGGCTGAAAGAGCAAAGTTGGCTCGTGAAAGAGCCGCCAAAGGTGCCGAAGAAGAAATCTCACTCAGAATATGATGAAGAAGAAGATGATACTCCCTCGGATCATAGTCAGCCCGAGGATGAACAGGTCACCGATTCGAAGACTTTGTTCTCTGATAGAAATCCCAAGAAGGGTGGTTGCGATAGAGAAAGAAACACCGTGATTGAGATGTCTGATCCCGAAACTTATAAAACTCCACCTGGAGTTGAAACAACATCTGAAATAAATATCAAGTTGCAAAGGATTCACCACCACTGGGCGAAGAAGTGGTTCAATTATGAAAATGTCCGAAGGAAATATTAGATTTTGTTCGCTTTCACTCCACCTTGGAATGACTATCGCAGAGGGCTACCTCAGTCAAGATGATGAAAAAGTCAGGCTAGCTCCTCCCGCAAATGCTCATGCCAATTCACTAAAGACGATAGCTGATTTTCCCGAAGAAGTGGATAAGTGAGCCAAGGCCAAGGCCAAGCGTGAAGCCAAGGCCGTGAAGAAAAATCAAGTGGAACAGAGAAATGTTGAGTTAACCCAGCAAGACATGCAAGAGAAGAAGGATCGGGCTTCTACCCGAAGGGAAAAGAAGAAGAGGAAGTCTGTTTCTCCTCAAGCCTCAAGAGAGAAATTTGTTGCAAGAAAAATCTAAGAAGGCGGTTTCTACTTCTGAATCCTCCAATGAAGATGCTCCCAAAGAAATACTGATGTATGATCAGCGAGCTCTTCTTGACAAGCCATACCAAACACCCTCTCCAGCAAAAGTTTCGCCTCCGTTGAGATCATCACCAAGGCTTGCTCCCATGGTATCAGATAAACCTTTGGGTTCTGCTGCCCATGCGGCAAAGAGAAAGTTGTTGCCTGATGAGGAAGCTGTTGTTGCTGCCAAAAAGGCCAAGACAATTGTTCCTGCTTCCATAGAGGAACAAAAGTATGACTTTGAGTTCATGATTGATCTTATTGAATGTGCTGCCTATGATGCAAAATCAGCTGATTTGAGTAGTTTGGGTCTACCCGATGATGTTACCAAATTAGTAGCAAAACACTTCGCTGAGCTGGCAGGGATTACCAAGGAGTTGAACCAAGCTGTCAAGGATAAGAAGACCCTCAAGCAAATGAGGAGAGATGCTAGCACAAATTCTGAAAGAAAGAGACTGGATAAGGAGATTCTCGAGCTCACCAATGCCCTCACTGTTATGAGGAATAATAAGATTGAGTGGCACTCAAAGCTGAAGATGGATGTGTCTCAGCTGTGTGACCATAGAAATGATGAGATCAAGCGTTAAGTAGATCTTGCTCGACGAAGAGAGAAAGAAGAGAAGCGTCAGAAAGCAAAGGCAAGAGTGTTGGAAATATGCCCTAGAGGCAATAATAAATTGATTATTATTATATTTCCTTGTTCATGATAATCGTTTATTATCCATGCTAGAATTGTATTGATAGGAAACTCAGATACATGTGTGGATACATAGACAACACCATGTCCCTAGTAAGCCTCTAGTTGACTAGCTCGTTAATCAATAGATGGTTACGGTTTCCTGACCATGGACATTGGATGTCGTTGATAACGGGATCACATCATTAGGAGAATGATGTGATGGACAAGACCCAATCCTAAGCCTAGCACAAAGATCATGTAGTTCGTATGCTAAAGCTTTTCTAATGTCAAGTATCATTTCCTTAGACCATGAGATTGTGCAACTCCCGGATACCGTAGGAGTGCTTTGGGTGTGCCAAACGTCACAACGTAACTGGGTGGCTATAAAGGTACACTACGGGTATCTCTGAAAGTGTCTGTTGGGTTGGCACGAATCGAGATTGGGATTTTGTCACTCCGTGTAAACGGAGAGGTATCTCTGGGCCCACTCGGTAGGACATCATCATAATGTGCACAATGTGACCAAGGGGTTGATCACGGGATGATGTGTTACGGAACGAGTAAAGAGACTTGCCGGTAACGAGATTGAACAAGGTATCGGTATACCGACGATCGAATCTCGGGCAAGTACCATACCGCTAGACAAAGGGAATTGTATACGGGATTGATTGAGTCCTTGACATCGTGGTTCATCCGATGAGATCATCGTGGAACATGTGGGAGCCAACATGGGTATCCAGATCCCGCTGTTGGTTATTGACCGGAGAACATCTCGGTCATGACTACATGTCTCCCGAACCCGTAGGGTCTACACACTTAAGGTTCGATGACGCTAGGGTTATAAAGGAAGTTTGTATGTGGTTACCGAATGTTGTTCGGAGTCCCGGATGAGATCCCGGACGTCACGAGGAGTTCCGGAATGGTCCGGAGGTAAAGATTTATATATAGGAAGTCCTGTTTCGGCCATCGGGACAAGTTTCGGGGTCATCGGTATTGTACCGGGACCACCGGAAGGGTCCCGGGGGCCCACCGGGTGGGGCCACCTGCCCCGGGGGGCCACATGGGCTGTAGGGGGTGCGCCTTGGCCTACATGGGCCAAGGGCACCAGCCCCTAGAGGCCCATGCGCCAAGATATAGGAAAAAGGGGAGAGTCCTAAAGGGGGAAGGCACCTCCGAGGTGCCTTGGGGAGGATGGACTCCTCCCCCCCTCTTAGCCGCACCCCTTCCTTGGAGGAAGGGGCAAGGCTGCGCCTCCCCCCTCTCCCCTGCCCCTATATATAGTGGAGGGGAGGGAGGGCATCCATACCTGAGCCCTTGGCGCCTCCCTCCCTCCCGTGACACCTCCTCCTCTCCCGTAGGTGCTTGGCGAAGCCCTGCAGGATTGCCACGCTCCTCCATCACCACCACGCCGTTGTGCTGCTGCTGGATGGAGTCTTCCTCAACCTCTCCCTCTCTCCTTGCTGGATCAAGGCGTGGGAGACATCGTCGAGCTGTACGTGTGTTGAACGCGGAGGTGCCGTCCGTTCGGCACTAGGATCATCGGTGATCTGAATCACGACGAGTACGACTCCATCAACCCCGTTCACTTGAACGCTTCCGCTTAGCGATCTACAAGGGTATGTAGATGCACTCTCCTTCCCCTCGTTGCTAGTCTCTCCATAGATAGATCTTGGTGACACGTAGGAAAATTTTGAATTTCTGCTACGTTCCCCAACAGTGGCATCATGAGCTAGGTCTATTGCGTAGATTCTTTGCACGAGTAGAACACAAAGTAGTTGTGGGCGTCGATATTGTTCAATATGCTTGTCGTTACTAGTCTTATCTTGATTCGGCGGCATCGTGGGATGAAGCGGCCCGGACCAACCTTACACGTACGCTTACGTGAGACCGGTTCCACCGACAAACATGCACTAGTTGCATAAGGTGGCTGGCGGGTGTCTGTCTCTCCCACTTTAGTCGGATCGGATTCGATGAAAAGGGTCCTTATGAAGGGTAAATAGCAATTGGCATATCACGTTGTGGTTCATGCGTAGGTAAGAAACGTTCTTGCTAGAAACCCATAGCAGCCACGTAAAACATGCAAACAACAATTAGAGGACGTCTAACTTGTTTTTGCAGGGTATGCTATGTGATGTGATATGGCCAAAAGGATGTGATGAATGATATATGTGATGTATGAGATTGATCATGTTCTTGTAATAGGAATCACGACTTGCATGTCGATGAGTATGACAACCGGCAGGAGCCATAGGAGTTGTCTTTATTTATTTGTGACCTGCGTGTCAACTTAAACGTCATGTAATTACTTTACTTTATTGCTAACCGTTAGCCATAGTAGTAGAAGTAATAGTTGGCGAGGCAACTTCATGGAGATCATGACGATGGAGATCATGGTGTCATGCCGGTGACGATGATGATCATGGAGCCCCGAAGATGGAGATCAAAAGGAGCAAAGTGATGATGGCCATATCATGTCACTATTTGATTGCATGTGATGTTTATCATGTCTATACATCTTATTTGCTTAGAACGACGGTAGTAAATAAGATGATCCCTTACAACAATTTCAAGAAGTGTTCTCCCCTAACTGTGCACCGTTGCGACAGTTTGCTGTTTCAAAACATCACGTGATGATCGGGTGTTTTATTCAGACGTTCAAATACAACGGGTGTTGACGAGCCTAGCATGTACAGACATGGCCTCGGAACACACGCGAACACTTAGGGTTAACTTGACGAGCCTAGCATGTACAGACATGGCCTCGGAACACGGAGACCGAAAGGTCGAGCATGAGTCGTATAGAAGATACGATCAACATGAAGATGTTCACCGATGATGACTAGTCCGTCTCACGTGATGATCGGACACGGCCTAGTTTGACTCGGATCATGTAATCACTTAGATGACTAGAGGGATGTCTATCTGAGTGGGAGTTCATAAGATGAACTTAATTATCCTGAACATAGTCAAAAGGTTTTTGCAAATTATGTCGTAGCTCACGCTATAGTTCTACTGTTTAGATATGTTCCTAGAGAAAAATTAGTTGAAAGTTGATAGTAGCAATTATGCGGACTAGGTCCGTAAACTGAGGATTGTCCTCATTGCTTCGTAGAAGGCTTATGTCCTTAATGCACCGCTCAGTGTGCTGAACCTCGAACGTTGTCTGTGGTTGTTGCGAACATCTGACATACACGTTTTGATAACTACGTGATAGTTCAGTTAAACGGTTTAGAGTTGAGGCACCAAAGACGTTTTTGAAACATCGCGAAACATATGAGATGTTTTGAGGGCTGAAATTGGGATTTCAGGCTCGTGCCCATGTCAAGAGGTATAAGACCTCCGATGACTTTCTTAACCTGCAAACTAAGGAGAAAAGCTCAATTGTTGAGCTTGTGCTCAGATTGTCTGAGTACAACAATCATTTGAATCGAGTGGGAGTTGATCTTCCAGATAAGACAGTGATGGTTCTCCAAAGTCATTGCCACCAAGCTGTTAGAGCTTCGTGATGAACTATAACATATCAGGGATAGATATGATGATCCTTGAGGTATTCGTGATGTTTGACACCGCGAAAGTAGAAATCAAGAAGGAGCATCAATTGTTGATGGTTGGTGAAACCACTAGTTTCAAGAAGGGCAAGGGCAAGAAGGGATACTTCATGAACGGCAAATCAGCTGCTGCTCTAGTGAAGAAACCCAAGGTAAAACCCAAACCCGAGACTAAGTGCTTCTGTAATAAGGGGAACAACCACTAGAGCAGAATTACCCTAGATACTTGGTAGATAAGAAGGCTGGCAAGGTCGATAGAAGTATATTGGATATACATTATGTTAATGTGTACTTTACTAGTACTCCTAGTAGCACCAGGGTATTAGATACCGGTTCGGTTGCTAAGTGTTAGTAACTCGAAATAAAAGCTACGGAATAAAACGGAGACTAGCTAAAGGTGAGCTGACGATATGTGTTGGAAGTGTTTCCAAGTTTGATGTGATCTAACATCGCATGCTCCCTCTACCATCAAGATTAGTATTAAACCTGAATAAGTGCTCTTGCACCTAAAGGAATGGTTTATTGAATTTTGATCGTAGGGATACACATTTTCATGCCAAAAGATATAAGATAGTAATGATAGTACCACTTACTTGTGGCGATGCCATGTAAGTCATAATGGTATAAAACACATGAAGAAGCTCCATATTGATGGATCTTTGGGCTCACTCGTTTTTGAAAAGTTTGAGACATGCGAACCATGTCTATTGGTGTATATGCATGAAGAAACTCCATGCAAATGGACCGTTTTGACTCACTTGATTTTGAATCACTTGGGACATGCAAATCATACCACATGGGCAAGATGACTGAAAAGCCTCGTTTTCAGTAAGATGGAACAAGATAGCAACTTGTTGGAAGTAACACATTTTGATGTGTGCAGTCCAATGAGTGCTGAGGCATGCAGTGAATATCGTTATGTTCTTACTTCACAGATGATTCGAGTAGATGTTGAGAATATTTACTTGATGAAACACAAGTCTGAATTATTGAATGGTTCAAGTAATTTCAGAGTGAAGTAGAAGATCATTGTGACAAGAGGATAAAATGTCTATGATATGATCATAGAGATGAGTATCTGAGTTACGAGTTTTGGCACACAATTAAGACATTGTGGAAATTGTTTCACAATTAATACCGCCTGGAACACCATAGTGTGATGGTGTGTCCGAACATCATAGTTGCACCCTATTGGATATGATGCATACCATGATGTCTCTTATCGAACTGCCACGATAGTTTATGGGTTAGGCATTAAAGACAACCACATTCACTTTAAATAGGGCACCACGTAATTCCGATGAGATGACACCGTATGAATTATGGTTTAGAGAAACCTAAGTTGTCGTTTCTTAAAAGTTTGGGGCTGCGACGCTTATATGAAAAAGTTTCAGGATTGATAAGCTCGAACCCAAAGCGGATAAAATGCATCTTCATAGGACACCCAAAACAGTTGGGTATACCTCCTAATTCAGATCCGAAAGCAATATGGATTGTTTCTAGAATCGGGTCCTTTCTCGAGGAAAGGTTTCTCTCGAAAGAGTTGAGTGGGAGGATGGTGGAGACTTGATGAGGTTATTGAACCATCACTTCAACCAGTGTGTAGCAGGGCACAGGAAATTGTTCCCGTGGCACCTACACCAATTGAAGTGGAAGCTTATGATATTGATCATGAAGTTTCGGATCAAATCACTGCCGTACCTCGTAGGGTGACAAGGATACGTACTACTTCAGAGTGGTACGGTAATCCTGTCTTGGAAGTCATGTTGCTAGACAACAATGAACCTACGAGCTATGGAGAAGCGATGGTGGGCCCGGATTCCGATAAATGGCTCAAGGCCATAAAACCCGAGAGAGGATCCATGTATGAAAACAAAGTGTAGACTTTGGAAGAACTACTTGATGGTCGTAAGGCTGTTAGGTACATAAGGATTTTGAAAGGAAGACAGACAATGATGGTAAGTGTCACCATTGAGAAAGCTCGACTTGTCGTTAAGATGTTTTTCGACAAGTTCAAGGAGTTGACTACGATGAGACTTTCTCACTCGTAGCGATGCTAAGAGTCTGTTGGAATTATATTAGCAATTACTGCATTATTTATGAAATCTTGCAGATAGGATGTCAAAACATTGTTTCCTCGACGATTCTTGAGGAAAGGTTGTATGTGATACAACCGGAAGGTTTTGTCTATCCTGAAATATGCTAATAAGTATGCAAAGCTCCAGCAATCCTTCTGAGGACTGGAGTGAGCATCTCGGAGTTGGAATGTATGCTTTGATGATGATCAAAGATTTTGGGTGTATACAAAGTTTATGAGAAACTTGTATTTCCAAAGAAGTGAGTGGGAACACTATAGAATTTCTGATGAGTATACGTTGTTGACATATTAATGATCAGAAATGACGTAGAATTTCTGTAAAGCATAAAGGGTTATTTGGAAAGTATTTTTCAATGGAAAACCTGGATTAAGCTACTTGAACATTGAGCATCAAGATCTATAAGGATAGATCAAAACGCTTAATAGTACTTTCAAATGAGCACATGCCTAGACGTGATCTTGAAGGTGTTCAAGATGGATCAGTCAAAGAAGGAGTTCTTGCCTGAGTTGTAAGGTATGAAGTTAAGACTTAAAGCTCGACCATGGCAGAATAGAGAGAAAGGAACGAAGGTCGTCCCCTATGCTTAAGACATAGGCTCTACAGTATGCTATGCTGTGTACCGCACCTGAAGTGTGCTTTACCATGAGTCAGTCAAGGGGTACAAGAGTGATCCAAGAATGGATCACAGGACAGCGGTCAAAGTTATCCTTAGTAACTAGTGGACTAAGGAATTTTCTCAATTATGGAGGTGGTAAAAGAGTTCGTCGTAAAGGGTTACGTCGATGCAAGCTTAACACCTATCCGGATAGCTCTGAGTAGAGATACCGGATACGTATAATGGAGCAACAATTTAGAATAGCTCCAAGTAGAACAGTTATTTGGAATAGCTCCAAATAGAACGTGGTAGCTGCATCTAGGAGATGACATAGAGATTTGTAAAGCACACACGGATCTGAAAGGTTCAGACCCGTTGACTATAACCTCTCTCACAAGCATAACATGATCAAACCCAGAACTCATCGAGTGTTAATCACATGGTAAATGTGAACTAGATTATTGACTCTAGTAAACTCTTTGGGTGTTAGTCACATGGGGATGTGACCTTGAGTGTTAATCACATATCGATGTGAACTAGATTATTGACTCTAGTGCAAGTGGGAGACTGTTGGAAATATGCCCTAGAGGCAATAATAAATTGATTATTATTATATTTCCTTGTTCATGATAATCGTTTATTATCCATGCTAGAATTGTATTGATAGGAAACTCAGATACATGTGTGGATACATAGACAACACCATGTCCCTAGTAAGCCTCTAGTTGACTAGCTCGTTAATCAATAGATGGTTACGGTTTCCTGACCATGGACATTGGATGTCGTTGATAACGGGATCACATCATTAGGAGAATGATGTGATGGACAAGACCCAATCCTAAGCCTAGCACAAGATCATGTAGTTCGTATGCTAAAGCTTTTCTAATGTCAAGTATCATTTCCTTAGACCATGAGATTGTGCAACTCCCGGATACCGTAGGAGTGCTTTGGGTGTGCCAAACGTCACAACGTAACTGGGTGGCTATAAAGGTACACTACGGGTATCTCTGAAAGTGTCTGTTGGGTTGGCACGAATCGAGATTGGGATTTTGTCACTCCGTGTAAACGGAGAGGTATCTCTGGGCCCACTCGGTAGGACATCATCATAATGTGCACAATGTGACCAAGGGGTTGATCACGGGATGATGTGTTACGGAACGAGTAAAGAGACTTGCCGGTAACGAGATTGAACAAGGTATCGGTATACCGACGATCGAATCTCGGGCAAGTACCATACCGCTAGACAAAGGGAATTGTATACGGGATTGATTGAGTCCTTGACATCGTGGTTCATCCGATGAGATCATCGTGGAACATGTGGGAGCCAACATGGGTATCCAGATCCCGCTGTTGGTTATTGACCGGAGAACATCTCGGTCATGACTACATGTCTCCCGAACCCGTAGGGTCTACACACTTAAGGTTCGATGACGCTAGGGTTATAAAGGAAGTTTGTATGTGGTTACCGAATGTTGTTCGGAGTCCCGGATGAGATCCCGGACGTCACGAGGAGTTCCGGAATGGTCCGGAGGTAAAGATTTATATATAGGAAGTCCTGTTTCGGCCATCGGGACAAGTTTCGGGGTCATCGGTATTGTACCGGGACCACCGGAAGGGTCCCGGGGGCCCACCGGGTGGGGCCACCTGCCCCGGGGGGCCACATGGGCTGTAGGGGGTGCGCCTTGGCCTACATGGGCCAAGGGCACCAGCCCCTAGAGGCCCATGCGCCAAGATATAGGAAAAAGGGGAGAGTCCTAAAGGGGGAAGGCACCTCCGAGGTGCCTTGGGGAGGATGGACTCCTCCCCCCTCTTAGCCGCACCCCTTCCTTGGAGGAAGGGGCAAGGCTGCGCCTCCCCCCTCTCCCCTGCCCCTATATATAGTGGAGGGGAGGGAGGGCATCCATACCTGAGCCCTTGGCGCCTCCCTCCCTCCCGTGACACCTCCTCCTCTCCCGTAGGTGCTTGGCGAAGCCCTGCAGGATTGCCACGCTCCTCCATCACCACCACGCCGTTGTGCTGCTGCTGGATGGAGTCTTCCTCAACCTCTCCCTCTCTCCTTGCTGGATCAAGGCGTGGGAGACATCGTCGAGCTGTACGTGTGTTGAACGCGGAGGTGCCGTCCGTTCGGCACTAGGATCATCGGTGATCTGAATCACGACGAGTACGACTCCATCAACCCCGTTCACTTGAACGCTTCCGCTTAGCGATCTACAAGGGTATGTAGATGCACTCTCCTTCCCCTCGTTGCTAGTCTCTCCATAGATAGATCTTGGTGACACGTAGGAAAATTTTGAATTTCTGCTACGTTCCCCAACAAAGAGCTGACAAACTGAAGGCAATCTCAGATTGCCGGATTCAGACTGTTGCAGCCGATGCTCCTGTCGACACATATCCTCCTCTACAGCAGATACCACCATCCCCTCTTCATGAGGAAGAAACCATGCAACAAGCTGAGCCCATGGTAGTTATCATTCCTTCCTCAGAAGCTCAAGAATCTGATGTGGTGGATATCTTTCTGAACAAGACTGTCGATGAAAATATCCAGCCCGAGCAACATGCCTCTAAAGAGAAAATTGATTAAGAAATAGAGGTTGAAAAGGTTGTTCCGTCACCACCAAAGGATATACAAGTTGAGCCCTCTGGATCCAACAAGGAGGATGATAAGGTTGAGGGAGAGCAAGTTGCTTCCCGAGGAAATACCACCCCGGTCACCTCATCTGGTGCCCCCACCCAGATGGAGGTTGATCCTGCTCCTGGTTCTTTGGCTTCACAGCCAGTACAGGAAGAAGAGAAACATGAAGAGCCCATGGCTCACGAGCCAGTTGTACCACCAGTTGTGCCCCAAGAGACCATAAAAGATGATGTCGTGACTCAAGTATCCAAAGAGGTCATTGCGCCTCCAACTGCTGAAAGTTCACCGAAGGAAAAGGCCCTTGTGCCTGAAAGTCAAAATACAATTGAAGGAGTTCCAGCAAAGGGAAATGAAGTCCATATTAGTGCTCCAATGCCATATGCGCCTGAGAAAATGAAAAGGCCCCTTGCTCCACTTAAGCCAATGATTAAAATGCACCAGCTTCTGATGATGTTCAACCGATGGAAATTAGAGATGAAGAATATCAGAAAAATCCCCAGGAAACATTTCCTTTGTTCCCTGCTGAATATGGACCTAATGGCCCTGCATTCAATCAAGAGCTTCATTTGGTGAAGCTAGCCTTCTTTGGGACCAGCCCAGACAAAGGAGAAAGAACTTCACTGTCACCCAGGTTTTGGACCAAAGAGCAAGTTGTATATTATGCTCGGATCTTGTTTGGCAAGAACGGAATTTTCAATCACAAGATTTTAAACTTCACTGAGCTTGAAGAAATGCCCTGTTTCCACCATGCAATCTAGCACCCTCTTGAAAGGATTCATGCGCTTCAATCATGGCCGGAATCAAGAGGTTATCCATTAGTTCTATGCTACATTGTACATCTTAGGAGAGCTTGGAGATAGCTCCACATGGGTACTAGAGTGGATGACTGGTAGGGAAAAGATCAAATGCTCGGCAGATCAGTTTTTGGCAAGGCTAAATCTTCCTTGGTGTGAGTTTGAAAAAGGTTGAGAACACATGTTGCATTATTGGGATGTGTCTGAAGCACAACTCCACATTCTGATGGATCCCAACTTGGTTGGTGATGAATGCATTGATGTAGATCCCAAGAAGTTGGCCTATGACAACAAAGTTATGTTTCATATCTTATGCAATTCTCTCACGCCAAAGAACATACCAAGTTCTATCAATGGCATCGTGGGAAATGCACTACTGGCCATCTCTCAAGGAATTCTGTTTGATATTCCAGACCTATTCATTCGTAACATGACATGTGCTGCTGACAGCCCACAATCACTGAAGTCGTATGCACCATGGATTATGTATGCAATTGAGCAGCTCACCAATGAGAAATTCTTGTGGACTTACATCCCAAAAGTTTTGATGCCACCAGTACATGACACTCTCATCTGGTGAAGGATATTGGAAAAGGGAAGGAACCTGTTAATGCTGCTGGTACTATGGCTGCACCTGATTCTGCTTCGAAGGTTAAGAAAGCCAAGGTTAATTTCCTTAGAATGAACATCCTTCTCTGTATGAAATTTGCATTCACACACAGCAAGCACTAGAAAGCCACATCACGCTGGATCAGAAAGAAAAGCTGGAGTTGATGACTGAGCTGAATTTGCTTCACAATCATACTCGTCAAATTCTTTTGTATGAGAAGGAAGCATAGAACTGCTCCTGGACTTTGCTGAGACAACATTATTCTCGCAAGCATCTGCTTGCCAAGGGCATCAAGGAGTATGACTACCTGGACTTACTTGTTGTTCCTCAAATTCGAAGGCAAACTCCTGTGCACCCTGATTGTTCTACCTCAACTGACCTGCTGTTTGTCGGACATGATGATGAAATTGAAGACACAACTAGAACACTCATATACAAGCCAGATGCTCTTCCCGCCAATTCCTCAAAAACCCTTGCTGCCACTCCTACTTCTGCCTCGACCATTCCTCACTCTTCGGATTCTGATTCATTGAGTGGTTTTAATTCTGATTTTGATGATCGCATGTTACCTCTTTCCTTTTTGACACTTGTTGACAAAAGGGGGGAGAAGTACATTGAGTAATAGATGAATGGGGTTCTTGCAGGGTGTTTACATTCGCTTTTTTGCTTTTCGCAGTCAAACATTTGGTTTTCCCTTGAACAATTTGCTTGAAGAACTTAACACACCGCCTGTGGTGTTGAAATACTCGGTCGCCATGTAATGTTAATAACCCCCCTACAGTGTAATTTGCTTTGAACAATCTTTTTGCAGGTACCCTTGCGATGATTATCCTTGATATTTGGGAAGAAGTGCACTGAATGATAAATGGACCATATCGTTCATGGTTGGATATGCTCTGACTATTATCTTTTGAATATCTAACTTTGCAGGAAAATCACATCTGAAGCATATCCACTTCGAGCAATATACTCATGCCTATCTTGCTATGTTTCTACCCGTATATCTAACATGCAGGAAACTTACATCTCGTGTGGATTCAAATTGTGTTATGAGAATATCTTCATGCTATATCCTTCGTCACAAATCTCTTCAAAGCATTCATCATATATAATTCTTTTCATAGATTGTGTGACAGGAATTACCTCAGACACTGTCGAGTGCATTGAAAGAAATCAAGATTGAGATCATATGTCAATGACACTCATACGAAGAATTAACTCACTACCCTACAACTTATTTCATGCTCTGATGCATGTCTTCAGGGGGATCCTGGTTCATCTTTGTAATTATCTCTAGTCTTTTTTTATTCTTGCATTACACTCTATTCATTATCTATCCTTTGATGTGATATGTTTTATCAACAATCGTCCAAAAAGGAGGAGATTGTTGGTGCAGTATTTGCCTACCTTGTGTTTTGGAGATTGTTGACAGAAACAGGTATGGACTGATTTGTTTGCTAGTGCATACAGAGAGAAATAGTCCATACAGAACCGAAGAAAATGTTGTTGTCGGCGTTCTGGGATCGGGGGTACCTAGAATTGCCTGCCTGCGGCCCATGGCATGCCCCCCTCGATGTCCCGGTACGGCCCAGCTACAAGACCCTCTAAGAAGAGACCCTCGCAGGGCCCCCAACCTCGCGAGGAGAATGACATCAAGACCTCCCGAGGAGCAGCTCTTCAAGCCAGCCTCCCGAGGAGCGGAGATTTCTATGCAGGTTCCCAGCCTCACTAGGCTGCGATGACGTGAGCCATGATGACCATGGCCAGGCGGGCGCTAGCAAGCGCAGAGGAGACCGCTTCCCTTTTGGTGCTAAGGGAGCAAGGACGGTCATAGGTTCCTGTCGTAGGGGAACCACGACCACCTATGGGGCTATGAGCCCCTTTCTGGTTTGGTGGGGGGATGGCATGTTGCACAAAGAGTGGAGGAGCGTGAGGCAGTACGGCAGAGCTCACACGGGCAGTTTTTACCCAGGTTCGGGCCACCGCGAGGCGTAAAACCCTACTCTTGCTTTGATGGATTGATGGTGGATTGTGGTGGAAAGCGTAGTGTTGTTTCCCGGTAGGGTTGCCTTGGGACGAGAATGGCTACGCGTGTATGAGTGTACAAAGGTTTGAATCCTTTCTATGGTTGCCATGGGCCTCCTTTTATAGATCAAGGGGTCACCACAATGGCAAATCAGTCACTATGCACTGATTAGATAGCAAATAGTGTTATCATACCTAACTCTATAGGCTGACAGAGCACATTAAATGCACCGCTCAATGTCACATCACAGCTTGCCCGACAGGCTCTGCCGAGCCATTTCGCTAGCTTGCCGCCTGCTTGCTCGACATGTCGCAGGGCGGGTGTCGCTTGTAGGTATTTCCTGTAGGAGGTGGCTGCCATGTGGCATATAGCAGCCACCTAGTCACCTTGGAGCTTGACACCTCGCTGATCGACGGCGTACATCATGGTGAGGTGGTGCAGTGAAGTCGCTTGCCTTTGCTAGTCCCGGCAAGCCTGCCGGGACGACTTGGGGGGGGGGGGGGTTCGCTTCCGGGGATAACCTTGCCTCCGCTAGGCTCGCCTTCCCGGCAGGGGATGTTTTTCCCTTAGTAGTATATGTCAGATTTCGGGTTCTGGCAGACCCTCAAGATTCAAACTCTAGGGTGCGCGCGGAGATCACACCTCCTGCCTACCCATGTCTCGCCGCCTCGCAAGGATCTAAAACTACACAAAGAACAACACAAGGGACACGAGATTTATACTGGTTCAGGCCACCATTGTGGTGTAATACCCTACTCCAGTTTGTGGTGTGTGGATTGCCTCAGGGGCTGATGATGAACAGTACAAGGAAGAACAGCCTCGCGAGGGGCTGTTCTAGGCTGGTGCGATGAACTGCTTCAGTCAGTTCAATCGCCTCTCTCTCTCTCTCTCTATTGTTGATCTCTCTCTCTTCCAGATGCCTCTACCCTGTGGGTGACTAGCTCTATTTATAGAGGGAGGCCCTGGGCCTCTTCCCAAATATTAAGCGGGAAGGGCGCCAACAATTGGCTATTTTGAAGGGGAACATCCAGTACACTTATCCTGACTAAAGTCGGTCCTCGCCTGCCAAAGACCCTGACGGTGACGCCTTCCTGGGCTCCACGATGACCTCCATCCTGCTGTTCTGCTGGTCTTGGTCTTGTTGCACCGAAATGGTTGCCTTTGCTTGATACTCTTGCCTGCGCTTGCCCCCTTTGCACCAAAGGGGAAACAAGGACTCTGCGCAGGCCGGCGCCCGCCTGGCCTTGGTCGTCATGGCTTGCGTCATGGGCACCTCGTGAGGTACCCCGCCTTGATCTCTCCGCCTCCTCGCGAGCCAGCCTGACGAGACTGTGCCTGAGGAAGCCTCCTGTTGTCCGCCCCGCGAGGCTTGGCCCCTCGCGAGGGTCTTGAGCATGTGTTGATGAAGATGGGCCGTACTGGGCCATTCCCTGAGCCACACCGCAGGCCGCAGGTAGGCAAGTCTGGGTACCCCTGTTCCCAGAATGCTGACAGTAGCCCCCGGGCCCAAGGCGCGCCCGGACTTGGCTTAGTAGAGAAGCGAAGGGGCAAGTGCGATGCGCCACAGGCCCCAATAGCCTGCGGCCTTGGGCGCCGCGTGGCGGTTGATTGGACGTGGGCGTCCTGGCTCCCCCCCACAACGCCTCGGCAACTGCACGAATTGACAAGTCCCTGCATGCAAAATGGGTCATGATTACCTGCGATCATGGAGGCCGGCGGTTGGTCTTCCCCGACTATATGTATGGAACGGCGCGGGCCTTTCCAGTCCATCTCTTCCAGCTGTTCTCTGTCTTCTTCCTTGTCCTTGCTCCGCCCTATGCCAATGGCACCGATCCGTCGGTTTTCTGCCGAAGAGAAGGGGAAGGCCCCCCGAGAGGGTCCTGTCCCGCTCCCTCCGATGAAATGGCTCGCCTCTTGCCGCGGAGAAAGGGGGGCTTGGCTGGAGGTGTCGAGGCCGTGGTTTGAGCGGCCGCCGCCTGGATTGCCATTGCCCCTGTACGCCCGGATCGAGGGTCCTGAAGGCGTAGGCGCCGAGCGGCACCGCCAGAGGCGCCGTCACCGCCGGGGGATTACGGCGGCGCGCGTTGTTCCTCCTGGAGTTCATACTGAGGGCTCCTCTCGCGAGCTCGTGCTTCACGCCGCCATGCCTCCCCGGTCTTGGATTCGCCTCCCTCCCTCCTTCGCCTTCGAGATCCCGCCGAGGGGGCCTATCGAGCTTTGGCTGCAGCATGCTGACTATGGTACTCCCGCGACCGAAGCGGAGGTCGAGGTCGTCGCTCCGGGCAGGGTCTATATGACCCGTGGCTGGGGCAAAATCGCCCGGGTCTGCAGGACGGGTGGCGCCCTCGTCATCCACCTCGAGTACAGCGGCGCCTCCTTGATGTTCTTCAAGGTCTTCGATGCAGAGGGGCGCCGGCTAGAATGTTGCCTTGAGAAAGGCGGCCGGGGCCCTGCCGTGGCTAGGACTAGGCTCACCGATCGCTCCCCCAGCAGCTCCTCAGGCAGCGGAGGCGTTGGAGGATCCAGCGACTCTGTCGAGCTCTTCGCGACTCCGGAGATGAGCGACGACAGCTATGAGCCCCCGAGCTTGCGTCGCTCCCGGAGCAGGGCGGGCTCGTCAGGCCGTCGTCGCCACTGATCTGTATGGGGTTGGCGCCGGTGCCTGACGGCCCACTGTTGATGATGGCGTCTCTTGCGGAGGCGCGCGTAGTTAGCGCTCTTTAGGATTTGCTCCTTTTGTTCCCTGCGAGGAATTGAAGAACACACCCCGTGGGGGCTTGTAAGGTGCCTGCAGTTCCATTTGTTAATATGATCCTTATCATGAGGTGGTGCGAGATGCTCGTCCCATCTTAGCTTAGTTCCTCCTTTCGAACCTTGCGAGGGCTTGACGCTCTGCGCCGACAGGTCCCGGTCCCAAGGCAGGCTTCAGCCGTCGCTGGTATGCCAGGTCGTGATGTCGTGGTCAAGGCCAGGAGGTGAGCAGTCCGGGGTCCAGTACGAGCCCTTGAGTCGCGATGCTCAGGAGGTCCCCTTTAGCGCTCAAGCAATCATCGTTCGGTGAGAAAGGAGCGAGACATTGCCAAAATGGGATTGCATTAGGTGCGAGGTCGGTGCTGCGATAGCTAGTATTTCCGGAGGATGACTTATCTTGGGAGTCAGAAGCCACTCCTTGGCGCGGCGCCAGGCCCATGCATTGGCAGCTGAGGAGTTGTCGGGCGAGGTCCCTTCGTGCCTCTTCCCTCTCGCCTCTGCTCCCCTTCGTGCTCTACATCCTCAGGTCCCGGCCCTCGAGCGAGCTCAGCCGTCGCTGGTATGCCAGGTCGTGATGCCGTGGACAAGGCCAGAGGGTGAGGGCTGGAGAGCCAGTAAGAGTCCATGAGTCGCGATGCTCAAGTACCCCCCTTTTAACGTGCAAGTGGTTCGCGCGGACGAGAGCGAAGGAGACGCTATGGAGGCCTCGCCCGATGTTGTTCCTTAAAGTGATCCTGCGAGTTCATCACAAGGAAAGCAAGAGTTTGCCGTTACAATCGCCGGCCAGCTGCTGGTTGCTCTAGGAGGGTGACGAGGCACTGAAGGCTTGGTGAGGTGGCGCCCTGCGGGGTTGCCGCGGCCAGAGCTCAACCATCCAGGTTTGTCGATGTTGCAGGGACAGACCCACACGCAAGCGTCGTGCCGTTAGGGAGCAGCTCCATTAGTTGGTGTTGATCGAGCGGGCGATTAAGTCAAGCATGTTAACCATGAAGGAGCGAATCCATTTAGATAGGTGTAGAAAAAGGCGAACACCGCTGGGTTGGGCCCGAGCGGCTTGAGGATTACGCAGCCCGAGGGGCGCCCCCAATAAAGTGAGCTAAAACATGAATCAAAAGGGATACATGCCGTAGGGACGGACCCACGCGGCCTAGGAATGATGCAGCCCTGGGGGCGCTCCCAGCTGAAAATGAAACTCGATGGATATCACCTGACGATGTTGAAGATGAAGGGATGCTGAAGTAGTGGACAGCGTGCACTGCGGGAGCCGATCTTCATGAGCCCCCAGGCCCAGGAGCCTCGGGAGGCTCCAAAGGCGCTGGCGACTCCTCGCGGACCATCTCCATCTCCGCCAGGACTGTGGAATGCCTGGCCACCTGAGCCTCCAGGATGCTCCTCATGAGGCGTTCACGCACAACAGCCGCGTTCGGCAGGCCGTAAGGCATGCGAACATAGCTGTGGGGTGGACCTTCGCAGTGTCCCACGCGTGAGGGCCAGAGGCGCTCCTGAGAGGCGGCTCGGTTGAGTCCTGGTATGTCGATGCAGACGCGCAGCCCATCATCCTCGCCTGTATGGGGAGCCACGACGGGTAAGCGGCGGTTGCCACTGACGACTCTTGACTCCTGCAGCTCCTGAATGATCTCGCTGACGAACTCCTGAGGGTTTGGCCCTCCTTGCCTTGCTCCTTCCTAAGGGAAACGTGCTTTGAAGCACGCCTCCAAGTGGTGCCCGAGCGCCTTCCTCGTGATCCTAGCAAAGTCGATGGCCCTCCAGGAGAGAGCCCCGAGCCTTGCTCGAAGAGGGCGCCGGGCGCACCTCCCTATGCAACAGAGGGAGGCGCCCCCTGAACAGGCGCGGACCCTGAGGGGCCTGCCTCCCGAGGGGTCGGGCCAGGTGTTGTCTTCTTATTCTTAGGGGCGGCCTCGGGAGGCCTCCCGCTCCCATGGTCTGGGTCTTCAATTGACGCGGCTTGGAAAGCACGTTCCAGAGAACACACATCGTCTCTCTCTTCACAAGCCACCGTGATGACTCCACCGCTTCATGGAATCTTGAGGACATTGTACCCATGATGAGTCACGGCCATGAACTTGGCCAGGGCTGGTACCCGAGGATGGCATTGTACGGCAGGCAAATGTGAGCGACGTCAAAGTCAATGAGCTCGGTGCGGTAGTTGTCGCGCTTCCCGAAGGTAACAGGAAGGTGGACCTGCCCTACTGGAACCGTGGAACCATCAGTGACTCCTGAGAAAGGCTTGGTCGGCTGCAGCTGATTGTAGGGCACTTGGATATTGTTGAACGTCTCGACGGATAGGACATTGAGCCCTGCTCTGCCATCGATGAGGGTCCTGGTGACTTGCACATTGTTGATGATTGGGGAACAAAGCATTGGGAGGACTCCGGCTGTGGCCACGCACTTGAGCTGATCCACTGAACTGAACGTGATAGCGCACGCTGACCACCTGAGAGGGCGTGTGGCCTCAAGCTTGGGGAGGACTGCATTCACTTCACGAGCAAACTGCTTGAAGATGTGCTGAGAGGCCGGGGCTTGAGCGCCGCCCAAGATGCAAGCGATGGCGCGCGGCTCCTGGAAGCCTCCAGCCCCCTCGTCCTGATGATGGTCTTCATTCCTCCTCGGCTGTGGCGGCAGAGGAGGGAGGCCTGCGTTGCCTTGTGGGCGATCCTCGCGAGGCTGATCCCTCCAGCCTCCCTCGCGAGGCGGGTCCCTCCAACCTCCCTCACAAGGCTGGTCCTGCCAATGGTCCTCGCGAGGTTGGTCACGCCACCCTTGGCGAGGGCCACGGTCTTCCCATTGTCCTCCACTTCTTCCTCCTCCTCGTCCATAGCCCGGTCGCTGCGCTCAGGGCGTCGGCTGGCACGCACGTCCCGCACGGCCCTGAGCTCTTGGCATTCGTTGGTGTTGTGGGTGTGGAGATCGTGGTACACGCAGTACCGGCTGCCCTTGGATGACTCAGGCTGATCCCCGCCTCGCTTGGTGTCTGGCTCTACTGCAAGCATGGTAGCCCCCTTGCACTTCACGTCCTTGACCTTGGGCTTCTTCTCTTCTGGATCAGCAGCTGGCAGCTCAAGGAGGGAAAGGCACCCTTCCTCAGCCCTAGCACACTTGGTCGCCAAGTTGAGCAGCTCCAGGGAGGTGCACAGATCCTCATGGATTGCAAGTTCCTCCTTCATCTTGACGTCACGCACGCCGTCAGAGAAGGCCGAGATGATGGCCTCCTCAGACACCCTGGGGATCTTAAGGCGAGCACTGTTGAAACGCTGGATGAACTTTTGCAGGGTCTCTCCTGGCTGCTGCTTGATGCGGTACAAGTCGCTCATGGCCGGGGGCTGGTTTTGTGTGCCTTGGAAGTTGGCGATGAATCGGGTGCGCATCTCGTCCCAGGAGGAGATCGTGCCAGGAGCCAGGTTCAGGAGCCAGGTGCGGGCACCGTCCTTGAGCGCCATGGGAAACCAATTCGCCATGACCTTCTCGTCCCTGTTGGCGGCTTCAATACCCAGCTCGTAGAGCTGGAGGAACTCTGCAGGGTCAGCCGTGCCATCGTAGCGCGGGGGCAGATCTGGCTTGAACTTGCCTGGCCAGGCCACGCTGCGCAGCTCGGCGGTGAAGGCACGGTAGCCTGCAGTGGCTGCGGGAGGCCTTTGGTAACGGAGGGCTTGATCTTGGAAGTCTCTGTGCGCTGCCGCCAGGAGCAGCGCGGGGTCTTGACGCGCTGGAGCAGGAGCGCGTTCGTGCCGAGCCGGTGTGGGGAGCACACGGGAGGCTTCTTGGGGGCGAGGGATCTTTTGGCAGCTCTTCTCCTGCCGAGCTGGTGCCAGACGGAGTGGGTCCCACCCAGGGGCGACGCGCCTTGGGGCCAAGGCGCCTTCTTGAGGGGGAGGCGGTTGAGGCGCCCCCGGAGCTTCGTCGCCCGTGCAGGGCGGGGTGCGGTGCAGCGAGAGGGTCGGCGCAGGGGAGCCCCCAGCAGCGCTGACGAGCTCGGTGATGCGGGCGAGCCACTCGTCGTAGAGGTCGTCGACGGGATGGTAGTGCAGGAGCACCCGCGCCAGGAGCAACACGGCGTGCGCGTCCGCAGGAGCGTGACGGGCGTGGGATGAGGAGCCGACTGGAGTCAGCGACGGGGTGGCGGTGCGGCCTTCTCGCCGCACCGAAGGATGCAGGGACGATGCGTGCTGCTTGTTCCCCGCCGGGCCGGTGGCGGCGTTGACAGCAGGCGACGGGGAACGGCGGGGGCACCCGCCGACGGGGGCCGTCTGGGCAACGCGGGTGGCGAGAGCGGCCCGGCGCTCGGCACGGGCTCGACGAGCGTCTGACATGGATGCGACGGACGGTGAAACACGAGGCGACGGAAGGCGGATTCTGGCACACCCCTACCTGGCGCGCCAAATGTTGGATTTCGGGTTCTGGCAGACCCTCAAGGTTTGAACTCTGGGGTGCGCACGGAGATCACACCTCCTGCCTACCCATGTCTCACCGCCTCGCAAGGATCTAAAACTACACGAAGAACAACACGAGGGACACGAGATTTATACTGGTTCAGGCCACCATTGTGGTGTAATACCCTACTCCAGTTTGTGGTGTGTGGATTGCCTCAGGGGCTGATGATGAACAGTACAAGGAAGAACAGCCTCACGAGGGGCTGTTCTAGGCTGGTGCGATGCTTCGGTCAGTTCAATCGCCTCTCTCTCTCTCTGTTGTTGATCTCTCTCTCTTCCAGATGCCTCTACCCTCTGGGTGGCTAGCTCTATTTATAGAGGGAGGCTCTGGGCCTCTTCCCAAATATTGAGCGGGAAGGGCGCCAACAATTGGCTATTTTGAAGGGGAACATCCAATACACTTATCCTGACTAAAGTCGGTCCTCGCCTGCCAAAGACCCTGACAGTGACGCCTTCCTGGGCTCCACGATGACCTCCATCCTGCCGTTCTGCTGGTCTTGGTCTTGTTGCACCGAAATGGTTGCCTTTGCTTGATACTCTTGCCTGCGCTTGCCCCCTTTGCACCAAAGGGGAAACAAGGACTCTGCGCAGGCCGGCGCCCGCCTGGCCTTGGTCGTCATGGCTTGCATCATGGGCACCTCGTGAGGTACCCCGCCTTGATCTCTCCGCCTCCTCGCGAGCCAGCCTGACGAGACTGTGCCTGAGGAAGCCTCCTGTCATCCGCCCCACGAGGCTTGGCCCCTCGTGAGGGTCTTGAGCATGTGTTGATGAAGATGGGCCGTACTGGGCCATTCCCGGAGCCACGCCGCAGGCCACAGGCAGGCAAGTCTGGGTACCCCCGTTCCCAGAACGCCGAAAGTATCTTGCTCCTCTGGCTAGTCTTGGCTATCTTGATCTGTGCTTGGATCCTTTAAGGGAGTCGATCCATCTTGCTTGAGTTGATCATGGCACTATGAACTTGTCCTCGTGCATGTGCATAGTCTGGGCAGCGGACCCAGGGTTCGTTGCACCAATAGAAGCCCCCGGGCCTGGCACAATCGCGCCATTGGGCGTCTCGGGGTAGGCCCTAATTTGTGCACAGGCAAGAGTGCTGAAGCGGCTTCATCCCTTGAGATCTTCTTTGCTTCTTCATTATCTTGAGGCCGGGCCAATTTCCAGTTTTTCCACATGTCGTGCCGAACGTTATGGAGAAAAACATATCGTGGCCCACGGACTGCCCACGCCCCACGATCATGGGGTGAAAACTACCACCCCACTTTCCTTCCACCCCTTGGGGTGCTTGCCACATGTACCGCATGCATTGCGTTGGGAAGGTGGCGGATGCGGAGGGCGCAGAAATGGGTGCCATGGTAGAAAACCAGGCGCCACTAATTAGCGCAGAAGGCCAGCTCCGATTCCCTGGGCTGTTGTAGGCGCAGGGAAGCCGTATTTGAGGAGCGGGGCGGTTGCCTTCTGAACGAAAGGCCACCCCTGGCCTTGCTCCGCTATAAAAGGAGATAGGAGTGATGGTTTTATTCACAAACCTTCCATCTTTCTTCCTCCAAAATTCTTCTTTGGTCGTCATGACCAGAGGGTGAGGGTGCGGTGGCGCCCCAATGTTGGCGACGAGAGCCTCTGCTCGGCAGCATCTTCCTCCTCCTTCCGAGAGCGTGCGGGCGGAACCCGTTGTGAGAGGAGGAGGGAGAGGACGAGGTCGAGGCTGTAAGGACGCCCGGGGAGGAGGAGGACGAGGTGGCACCCAGACCATGCCTCCGCCAGATGCCCCTCCTCCGTTGGTAGGCCACGTCGGAGACCAGCCTCTGGAGTTCGTCATCAGGCTGTACAAGCTCCCGCACGGCTGCCTCCATCTTCACACTCCCTTCGCAAGGGTAATGGAACTCGAGCAACCGCGTGCGTTGAAGCTGCACATGAAGGGATACGGGAACGGCATCATTCGTGTTGATGTAGACTTCCCCTCCCCTCACGTCATGTACTTTCACCGAGGCTAGAAGACCTTTGCCAGTGCCCACAGCTTGTTGGAAGGGCATGTCCTCCATTTTAAGTTAATGGAGGACGGCTTCCTCTCGGTCAAAGTGTTTGGGAGCTCGGGTGCTCGCTTAGGGTGTTGTGCGGAGAGCCTGACCGACGATGAAACCTCCTCCTTGAGCGACAACTATGAGGAGGACAGTGACGACGATGACGATGCTAGCAACGACAACTCCGACTCCGGCTGACCACCGCACACACCATCTTCTTCATGGGGAAGCACCATCATCTGCACCTGTGTTTTCTCCCCGGCAAGGAGATTGCCGGGAAGTTGGATGCAGAGGTGGTGATGGTTCTCCCTGGCTTCTTCCAGCTGGACCCCGGCAGGCTTCCTCTCGGGCTGCAGTTCCGTTAGCCCTGTCGCGTTCTGCTGGCCCTGGTGGCGGTGGTAGGGAGGTCATCTCCGCCATGCTCTCCATCGTCACCTTTGTCAGTGTTCTCCCTTCCCCGTTGGGCTACCTCTCTTGGAGCCTGATAGGGTCGGACTGGGCTCCTGCCCAGGTGCTCCTTTTGCCCTCTTTGCCTTCACCTGCCATGCCTGGTAGGAGAGGGACAAGAAAGGGCATTACGGGGCACTTATCTTTTTTCAATCTTAAATCTATAGGCACTTGCCAAATTTTAGTTCAAATAATGTAATCCCTTGAATCCATGTTTGTGTTCTGTAAGGTTTGTACTTGTTTGAAGCATATTAATGAAAAAGATAAACCTTGTCGGGGACTCGCACATGTATATGGCCATGCAGAGGTGGAATGCCCCTATATTTTAAAATAAATGAGTTTCCTCGGTAGGCTATCCTACCGGTACCCTCTATTTGGCTATCGAGGATCTGTGCTTGCCGGGCACAAATCGTAATGAAGGACCAGCCCCCTGCCAAACTTTTTTTATCAAAGGCCACTGCGACCATCCCGACGGAAGCAACGTTCGAGTCAAAGGATGGGAGCACCCTTAGTTTCAAAAAGTGGCGAGGTTTTCCTATGCACAAGTTTATACTTACAGAACATGTATGGATAAGAGATAGAACTTATCTGTTTGGCCTGCCGGAGGTTGCAGTGCTGGCTTGTCCTTCTCATCTCCTCTTATGGACAGAATCCACGGCAGGATCCTGTAGATTATGCAGATGAAAAGGATTCCAGATGCAACCTTATCTATATGAGGATGCAATGCTCATGATATGCTAATGCATGCATGCAACTTGTCACCCCCTAGCGCTTCGTTTATTTCTCTGTTGCTCAGGGTCTTGATACGACTCCGTCGTATCTACTTTTCCTAATGCTTTTCCTCTTGTTTTCTACTCTAATTTGCGTGATTTTAATGAAACTAACCCGGACTGACGCTATTTTCAGTAGAACTACCATGATGTTGTTTTTGTGTAGAAATAAAAGTTCTCGGAATGGAACAAAACTTTGCGAGGATTTTTTATACAATAAAAGAGAATTTCTGGAGCCAAGAACCACCGGAGGGGGGCACCTGGGTGGGCAAAACCCACTAGGGCATGCCACCCCCTCCAGGTGCACCTAGGTGGGTTGTCCCCACCCGATGGCCCCGTAGACCCTGACACCGATGCTATAAAATCCTTTTTTTCCAGAAGAAAATCAGGGAGAAAGAATTATCACATTTCACGAGACGGATCTGCTGCCATCTCCTGTTCTTCATCGGGAGGCCAGATCTAGAGTACGTTTGGGGCTCCGGAGGGGGATCTTCAATCTTTGTCATCCCCAACCCTTCTCCATCACCAATTCCATGATGCTCCCCATCGGGAGTGAGTAACTCCTTCGTAGGCTCACTGGTCGGTGAGGAGTTGGATGAGATTCATCATCTAATCGAGTTAGTTTTGTTAGGGCCTGATCCCTAGTATCCATTATGTTCTGAGATTGATGTTGCTATGACTTTGCCATGCTTAATGCTTGTCACTTTGGGCCCGGTGCCATGATTTCAGATCTGAACATTTTATGTTATCACCATTATATCCATGTTCTAGATCCGATCTTGCAAGTTATGGTCATGTACTACGTGTTATGATCCGGCAACCCTGCCGTAGTTTGTGGAGTTCATGTATTCACCATGTGTTAATGCTTTGTTCCGGTTCTCTTTTAAAAGGAGTCCTTAATATACCTTAGTTTCCAATAGGACCCCGCTGCCACGGGAGGGTAGGACAAAAGATGTCATGCAAGTTCTTTCCATAAGCACGTATGACTATTTACGGAATACATGCCTACATTATATTTATGAACTGGAGCTAGTGCCATATCGCCCTAGGTTATGACTGTCTCATGATGAATATCATCCAATGAATCACTGATCCAGTTCCTACGATTTTCCTACATACTTCTACTATCACTATTGCATTTGTTACAAAACTACTGCTATCACTGTTACCATTACTATTGCTGCTACCACTATTATCAAAACTATCATACTACTTTGCTACTGATCACCTTGCTGCAGATAATTAATCTCCAGGTGTGGTTGAATTGACAGCTCATCTGCTACTTGCAAATATTATTTGGCTCCCCTTGTGTCAAATCTATAAGTTTGGGTTGAATACTCTACCCTCAGAAACTGTTGCGATCCCCTATACTTGTGGGTTGTCAAGACCTTTTTCTGGCGCCGTTGCCGGGGAGCATAGCTAAATTTGTTGAGTCACTTGGGATTATTATCAAATTATCACTATGAAGAATCTGAAGGATGCTAAGACTAAGATTTTTTTCCCTCTAAGATGAGCGGAGGTAAGGAACTGCCATCCAACTCCGATTTAGATTCACCTTCTGTTATAAGTAGACTTGCAACACCACCACATGCTACTAATTCTGATATGTCGCAAGTTATTAATGATGCTACTTCTGCTATGAATGCTACTCATGATAATGCTAGTACCTTGCTTGATGATAGTGTGCCACTAGGTGAATTTCTTGATGAATAAATTGCTAGAGTAAGACAATATGATATTGTTGAAACTGATGATGAGCTTGAAACTGAAAATCTTTAATCACCTATTAGAACTAGCCCTCCTAGATATGAATTGGCAAAGGTATCGGAAGGTTATGTTATAGGTGAGGAGGCAAATAGAGACATTCTTGCTTGTAAGGATAGAGATGATCTAGAAAAATTATTATGCAAGTATAAAGAAAGATCTTTGAATGCTAGAATGAAATGTGATCCTAAGTTTGCTACTTCACCTATCTTTATTGATGATAAGGATCATGAATTCTCTGTCGACCCAGAGCTAATTACTTTGGTTGAATCTGATCCTTTCCATGGTTATGAAACTGAAACTGTTGTGGCACATCTTACTAAGTTGAATGACATAGCCACCCTTTTTGCTCATGATGAGAAGATTCACTATTACTATATTCCCAAGTTATTTCCGTTCTCATTAAAGGGTGATGCTAAAGCTTGGTACAATACTCTTGCTCCTGGTTGTGTGTGTAGTCCCTAGGATATGATTTATTACTTCTCTGGAAAATATTTCCCTGCTCATAAGAAACAAGCTGCCTTGCAGGAAATATTTAACTTTGTGCAAATTGAAGAAGAGATTCTCCCACAATCTTGGGGGAGGCAATGCTTTGCATGATCATCCTGTTAATAAAAATGAAATACTTGATATCTTCTATAATGGACTAACCGATGCTTCTAGGGATTTCCTAGATAGTTGTGTTGGTTGTGTTTTCAGGGAACGAACTATTGAGCAAGCTGAAGAATTATTGAATAACATACTGAAAAATTATGATGATTGTACTCCTCCTGAAACACCGCCTAAACCCACTCCGAAGAAGAGGGGTATCTTATATCTCAGTCCTGAAGATATGCAAGAGGCAAAGAAATCTATGAAGGAAAAAGGTATTAAAGCAGAGGATGTTAAAAATTTACGACCTATTGAAGAAATACATGGGCTTGAAACACCACCACCACCTAAGGTGGTAGAGGTAAATTCTTTAATGAAATACAATGATAGTGATAATCCTCATAACAAACATCCTAGCCAATGCCTTTATGAGTTTGATAATTACATTAGAAAGCAAGATCACTTCACTGCAAATGTTATGAAACAATTGAAATACAACTCAGATATGATTACTCGCTTAAGTGACTCGCTAATTAGAATCTCAAATGATGTTAGAGGTGTAGGAAAGCATGCTTCTATGGTTCAAACTCAATTAGAACAAGTTGCTAAATCTCAAAGGGAGTTGCTTGATGAAATGAATAATAATATAAGTGACTTTGCTATTAGGGTAGGAACTAGAGGAGGTAAAATGACTCAGGGACCACTTTATCCTGAGGGTCACCCAAAGAGAATTGAACAAGACTCTCAAAGAATTAACATTGATGCACCTAGTCCTTCTAAGAAGAAAAAGAAGAAGAAAAACAATAGGACTTTGCCTGCCTCTAGTGAACCTGAAGTAGAAAAACCTCCTGATAATGATAATGAAGTTTCTATCTCTGATGCTGAAACTCAATCTGGTAGTGAACACTCACATTATGATAATGAAAAGGATAATGATGAGGTTCTTGAAGATACTCAAACTCATAATAAAGGACCAGGCAATGATGTTGAGATAGAACCAACTATTGATCTTGATAACCCACAACCAAAGAATAAAAGATATGATAAAAGTGACTTTGTTGCTAGAAAACATGGTAAGGAAAGAGAACCATGGGTTCAAAAATCTATGCCCTTTCCACCTAAGTCAACTAAAAAGAAAGATGATGAAGAATTTGAATGCTTTGTTGAAATGCTGAGGCCAGTCCTTTTGTGTACTCGCTTGACTGATATCTTAAAAATGCCTCCTTATGCAAAGTACATGAAAGACATTATCTCCAACAAGAGAAAAATACCTGAAAGTGAAATCTCCACCATGCTTTCTAATTATACTTTTAAAGATAGTACCTAAAAAACTTGGAGATCTTGGAATACCAACTATACCTTGCTCTATTAAAAGAAATTATGTGAAAACTGCATTATGTGATTTGGGAGCTGGTGTTAGTGTTATGACTTTCTCTTTATATAAAAGACTTGATTTGAATAAACTCACACCTACTGAAATATCTTTGCAAATGGCTAACAAATCAACAGCCATACCTATTGGTATTTCTGAGGATGTGCCCGTTGTCGTTGCTAATGTTACTATTTTGACTGACTTTGTTATACTTGAGATGCCCGAGGACGACAACATGTCGATTATCCTTGGTATACCCTTCTTGAATACTGTAGGGGCTGTTATTGATTGCAATAAAATCAATATCACGTTTCATATGAATGGTAATGAGCGTACGGTGCACTTTCCGAAGAAACAATTCCAAGTGAATGGTATTAATGTTATTGAAAAATCTCCAACAATCACTATTGGAAGTTTTCAACTACCTCTACCTACTGTTAAAAAGAAATATGAAATGCTTATTGTTGGGGACATTCATATCCCCGTTGAGGTAACTTAGTGATTCACAAAAGTTCTTCGGTTTCATGTTAATCGAAAGTGGTTGTTAATAAGACTTGATCAACCTTATTAATGGACATTTTTGAGAGGTATGAAGTTGATGAATTTAGTAAGAACTACCTTCTGTCCCTACCTTTTGTTTTCTATTTTTATTAGTTAAATAAAATAAAATAAAATAAAATGCTTTATCAGTTTTCTGAGTTTTCCCTACAATAAAAAATGACCAAAAAAAATTAAAGTTCTCAGAATGCTCTGAAAATTTAATACGATTTGTTTTCTTCTGAATATTTAAGAATTTATGGTGCAAATAATATCAGAGGGAGGTGCACCAGGTGGGCACAATCCACCTGGGCGCGCCAGGACCCCCAGGTGCACCCTGGTGGGTTGTGGTCCCCACGTGCCCCCTCACTTATCTCTTCTTCCCACATCAGCACATTCTTCCAAAAAAATGCTCCCAAAACCGTGAATTTCGATCTCTTTGCTCGAAGCTCCGTTCCCGAAACTATTTCGGGGAATTGTTGCTTGGTATGTGACTCCTCCATGTGTCCAATTAGTTTTTTCTTTAGTGGTTTATATTTTGAATAATTAGCTCCTCTTGGTGCTGTTGTAGATGAGCTTGCATGTTGAATTATTAGAGTTCTAAGTAGTTTGAGTTCTTGTTATGACCTCTATACATCCCTATGAGTAGTTGCTTATAATCTTACGAAGTTTTGTTAAGAAAAAAAAATTATGGACTAAAAATTTCAGAATTTTGTTCATAGAAAAAAGATGAGTATCTTCAGGAAGTTTGCCTCCAAGAAGAGCTCCAAGGGAGTTATTGGGGAGTCATCTGACAATGATCTCCATACTCGGAGATTGGCGGAGCTATAGCCGTGCGAATGGCCGGATAACCCGTTCATGGAAGGGGCCGGAATCCTTCAGGAGTTTGCACAATACGCTGCTAATGCCGGCCTCACCGACTTCATTGTAGCTAAATGCGAATAGTATCATCTTCTCACAAATTCCTTTGTGCAAATTTTTCATTTCCATTCTAGGAATAATCCCCCTGAGGTGCAGTTTAATTTATATGCTGAAACCCATCAGATACCACTTACTAAATTTTGTGACATATGCATGCTTCCTTCTGATGGTAGTTTCGTAGAGCCTAAGCCCGCGGAGTTTGATGGTTTTTACTGTACTCTGAGGGTGGGGGATGAGAGAGGGGTATGGGTGTCACAGCTACTAGCTTACATTTTCCTGCTGTGCATTATTTTGCTCTATTCATTGCAAAGTGCTTACTTGCTAGAGAGAAGGTAGGTGCACTTTGCGCTCCAGACTTTGCTGTTTTACGTCGCGCACTTTATGGCGACAACACTTATAGCTTGGGAGCTATTGTGGCATGTCGCCTTCACATTAACAGATCCAAGGGCAAAATAGATGGTGGTATTTACGCTACTCGCTTAGCGAGTCACTTTAACGTTCAGACACGCCAGCATGATTATCCTTTGCCCAAGGTTTACCTAGATCGAGCGGCTATTGAAGACCACCAGTTTATTGCTGTTGATTACCCTAATATTCCTATTCCTTATAACTTAGTTTTCAGTGATAGAACTCATGATATTATTCCACTGCCTGCACTTGCTTTGTTTGATCCTATTGCCAGGGGTGGATACAGGATTATGCCTGAGGACATTGTCACCTACCGGAACAACCTGGCTGCAGCACAGGAGGAGCCTCACCAGTGGGATCCACAGGTGCCCGCTCCTCAGCACTTCAACATAGGACCCCATGGCTTCTACGACTGGTGATTACCAAGTTAGGCCAAAAGCCTAAGCTTGGGGGAGTACGTATTCCCACCGACATTACATTCATGTTCACACATTATATTCCAGTTGTCGGTGTTCATACTTTTTCATTGTATTATCCATGCTAGATTTATTTTCTCGCTTTCTTCTTGTGTGTTTGAAAAACTTTGAGAAAATCCAAAAATATATTTCTTACTTATTTTTGATTTTTCTTCCTAGTTTAAATTGTTGTAGGACTAAAAAGAAAACCCAAAAAGATTTTCTTGTTCTTCCTTTTACTTGTTGGGAGCTTTCCCGTGTAAATAGTTTTTCTTGTTTTTGCTTTTCCCTTTTTATTCGCTTATTTACGAAAAAACAAAAACTCCAATAATATTTTAGTGTGTTTCTCTGAATTTCTTTTCTTTTTGTTGAGTCACACCGAGGAGAAGACCACGATGAAAATGTTGAGTGGCTCTCATATGCATTATTGTTGATCTGACAAAGAGTCCATATTACCTTGCCTTCTCCTTTTGAATAAAATGTTTGCAGATTCCAGCTTAGTCCACGACACTCTTGCAATATTATTATTTTCAAATCGTTTGATCATGCAAGTGAAAGGCTATAATGACGATATTCAATGAACTGGTCTTGGTACAGAGAAACGGGTATGAACTCAACTTGTTCTGTTTTTGTAAATATGTTTAACCTAGTATCCATGCTTCAGCCTATTATGATCAAACATGTTTGCAATGACAATTAGAGATTATAGTCTCTCATGCCATGCATAAGTAGCTAGGATTGGATAATGATTTATCTTGGATGTCAACATTGCGTTAAAAATGATTGTGATGTAGTATGATGATATGGTATCCTCCTCTGAATGTTCAAGTGGCTTGACTTGGCACATGCTCATGCATGTAGTTGAATCAAAACCAACATAGCCTCTATGATATTTATGTTCATGGTGTTCATATCCAACTCATGCTAGTATCCAATGTTATTTATTCATAATGCATGTTCATGACCGTTGTTGCTCTCTAGCTGGCCGCTTCTCAACCTATTTGCTAGCCTTCGCCTGTACTAAGTGGGAATTCTGCTTGTACATCAAAAACCTGAAACCCAAGTTATTCCAGATGAGTCCACTATACCTACCTATATGCGGTATTACCCTGCCGTCCTAAGTAAATTTGCATGTGCCACCTCTAAAAACTTCAAATAAATATCCTTTTTGTGTGCCTCGATTGTTCATAGAGCGACAGGAGGTAGTTGGTATCTATCATCCTAAGCGGGTTATTCTCAGGCTGGGTGTTTATTCACTCACCATTCCACGCGGAAAGGGGTGGTAATAGGGATTCCCAGTCCCAAATTGCAAAAAAAAACTTATCAATAATCAAACAAAAACTCCTATGGAGCAATAACCTTTACTTTATTGCTTGGGAACCGCTACTAATGTGTTTAGCATGAAAGATATTGATAACTGATGGCCGCGAAGTAAACAAGAAGGGTGCATGTCTCAAAATTCCATTTAGCTCTATTTTAAAACTTGAGCTCTGGCACCTCTGCAAATCACCGCTTCCCTCTACGAAGGGACTGTCTATTTACTTTTATGTTGTGTCATCACCTTCTCAAATAAGCGCCAGAACCGGAGAGCACTGTTGTCATGCTAATGCATTGTGTGTAGCTAATGTTGGGTGCATCATGACTAGATCTTTTCTACCATGAATTACAATGTTTAGTCGCTGCTTGAACTTTGGGGGTGCTCTGCATTTATGTTTTGCAGTCTCAGAAAGGGCTAGCGAGATACCACTATTGTCATATTGTATCATGGTTATTTTGACAACGTGTTGCTGTTTGAGATGTCTTATTATTGCTTGCTAGTTGATTATGTCATTAATATGAGCTAATATATTTTTCAAGAGTTATTGTCGACATGGTTAGTTATATTCTTTGCTGAAAACATGGGTGTTGTTTAAGCTTATTTATGGAAACAAGAGCAAAAGAGTTTGTAAAAGTTTTTCTTTTTCACTTTCAGTTTATCAACTGAATTGCTAGAGGACAAGCAAAGGTTTAAGCTTGGGGAGTTGATATGTCTCCATCATATCTACTTTTCCCAACGCTTTTCCTCTTGTTTTAGACTCTAATTTGCATGATTTGAACAAAACTAACTTGGACTGACGCTGTTTTCAGCAGAACTACCATGGTGTTGTTTTTGTGCAGAAATAAAAGTTCTTGGAATGGAACGAAACTTTGCGGGGATTTTTTATACAATAAAAGAGAATTTCTGGAGCCGAGAACCACCGGAGGGGGCACCTGGGTGGGCACAACCCACCAGGGTGTGCCACCCCCTCCAGGCGCGCCCAGGTGGGTTGTCCCCACCTGCTGGCCCCGTAGACCCTGAGATCGATGCTATAAAATCCTATTTTTCTAGAAAAAATCAGGGAGAAAGAATTATCGCGTTTCATGAGACGGAGCCACTAGCATCTCCTATTCTTCATCAAGAGGCCAGATCCAGAGTCCGTTTGGGGCTCCGGAGAGGGGTGAGGGAGTTCCGGACTAGGGGGTGTCCGGATAGCCGACCTATCATCATCGGCCGGACTCCAAGACTATGAAGATACAAGATTGAAGACGCCGTCCCGTGTCCAGATGGGACTTTCCTTGGCGTGGAAGGCAAGCTTGGCGATACGGATATGTAGATTTCCTACCTTTGTAACCGACTCTGTGTAACCCTAGCCCTCTCCGGTGTCTATATAAACCGGATGGCTGTAGTCCATAGGACGAACAACAATCATACCATAGGCTAGGTTCTAGGGTTTAGCCTCCTTGATCTCGTGGTAGATCTACTCTTGTAACCCACATCATCAATATTAATCAAGCAGGACGTAGGGTTTTACCTCCATCAAGAGGGCCCGAATCTGGGTAAAAACATCATGTCCCTCGTCTCCTGTTACCATCCGCCTAGACGCATAGTTCGGGACCCCCTACCCGAGATCCGCCGGTTTTGACACCGACATTGGTGCTTTCATTGAGAGTTCCTCTGTGTCGTCACCAATAGGCTCGATGGCTTCTTCGATCATCATCAACGATGCAGTCTAGGGGGAGACCTTCCTCCCCGGACAGATCTTCGTATTCGGCGGCTTTGCACTGCGGGCCAATTCGCTTGGCCAACTGGAGAAGATCGAAAGCTACGCCCCTGGCCGTCAGGTCAGATTTGGAAGTTTGAACTTCACGGCTGACATCCGCGGGGACTTGATCTTCGACGGATTCGAGCCACAGCCGAGCGTGCCGCACTGTCACGTCGGGCATGATTTAGCTCTGCCGCCGGACAGTACCCTGGAGGCCGCACTCGAGCCCGCTCCGATCCTCAATTCAGAGCCGGCCACGCAGATCGAGGATGGATGCCTAGACACCGCCTCGGGGGCTGCAACCTCTACGACGATAGAGCCGAACACTGACTTTGTCCCTTATAAAGCTCGTGACTCCAAGGTGCCGGACTCCTCGCCGGACTCCGAACCTCCCGCGCCCGCCCTGATCGAATCCGATTGGGCGCCGATCATGGAGTTCACCACAGTGGACGTCTTTCAACACTCACCTTTCGGCGACATCTTGAGTTCGCTAAAATATCTCTCGTTATCAGGAGAGCCCTGGCCGGACTGCGGTCAGGACGGTTGGGACGCGGACGACAAAGAAATTCAAAGCCCACCCACCACCCACTTGGTAGCCGCTGTCGATGACTTAACCGACATGCTAGACTACGACTCCGAGGACATCGACGGTATGGACGACGATGCCGGAGACGACCAAGAACCAGCGCCCACTGGGCACAGGACAGCCACCTCATCGTATGACATATACATGGTGGATATCCCAAAATATGGGAATGGCGAAGGAACAGAGGAAGATGACCCCTCCAAAAAGCAGCCCAAGCGCCGGCGTCAGCGGCGCCGCTCTAAATCCCGCCACAGCAAGAATGAAGACTCCGGCACCGGAGACAATAATACACCGGACAGTGCCGAAGACAACCCGCTCCAGCAAGATGCAGCGCAGGAGGACGGAGACGCCAACCCTTATGAAGGAGCGGCAGGAGAAGAGGCAGAGGATTATACGCCTCCCTCCGGAGACGAAGCAAGCCTCGACGATGACGAATTCGTCGTGCCTGAGGATCCCATTGAACAAGAGCGTTTTAAACGCAGGCTTATGGCCACGGCGAACAGCCTCAAGAAAAAGCAGCAACAGCTTAGAGCTGATAAGGATCTGCTAGCCAACAGATGGACTGAAGTCCTCGCGTCCGAAGAGCATGAGCTCGAACGTCCCTCCAAAAGCTACCCTAAACGCAAGCTGCTCCCCCGATTAGAGGAGGAGGCTTACGAACCCGCATCACCAGGAGACAATACGGCTGACCGACCACCCCGTGGTCGCGACAGAGTGGCCTCTAGGCCCTTCACCAGACCCGTACCCGGCATCGCTCGAAAAGCACACGGCCACAGGGGAACACTCCGGACTTGCGAGATATATTGGAGGATAAGGCAAGACAATCAAGATCGATCTATGGATCACGTGGGCGTCCCACGATACGTGACGACAACCGTCGCGCCGGACACAGTAAGTCCGGCCGGGCCGAACAAAATAGACCAAGCTCCCTTGAGCTCCGTCGTGATATCGCCCAGTACAGAGGCGCCACACACCCACTATGCTTCACAGATGAAGTAATGGATCATCAAATCCCCGAAGGGTTTAAACCCGTCAATATTGAATCTTATGATGGCACAACAGACCCCACGGTTTGGATCGAAGATTATCTCCTTCACATCCACATGGCCCGCGGTGACGATCTTCACGCCATCAAATACCTCCTCCTCAAGCTTAAAGGACCAGCCCGGCATTGGCTCAACAGCTTGCCAGCAGAGTCAATTGGGAGTTGCGAGGACCTGGAAGCCGCATTCCTCGATAACTTCCAGGGCACTTATGTGCGACCACCAGACGCTGATGACCTAAGCCACATAATTCAGCAGCCAGACGAATCGGCCAGGCAATTCTGGACACGGTTCTTAACCAAGAAAAACCAAATCGTCGACTGTCCGGATGCGGAGGCCCTCGCGGCCTTCAAGCATAACATCCGCGACAAGTGTCTTGCCCGGCACCTGGGAGAGGAAAAGCCGAAATCCATGGCAGCCCTCACATCACTCATGACCCGCTTCTGAGCGGGTGAGGACAGCTGGCTAGCATGCAGCAACAACCTCAGCAAAAATTCTGGCAGTCCGAATTTCAAGGACCGAAATGGCAGGCAGCGTCGTAACAAAAACAAACACCGCATTAACGGCGACAATGGTGAGGATACGACAGTCAATGCCGGATTCAGAGGCTCTAAACCCGGTCAGCGGAAAAAGCCATTCAAACGAACTACTCCGGGTTCGTCCAATTTGGACCGAATACTCGACCGCTTGTGCCAGATACACGGCACCCCTGAAAAGCTAGCTAACCACACCAACAGGGACTGCTGGGTATTCAAGCAGGCAGGCAAGTTAATTGCCAAAAACAATGACAAGGGGTTGCATAGCGATGACGAGGACGAGACCCAACCGCCGAACAATAGAGGACAAAAGGGTTTCCCCCCACAGGTGCGGACGGTGAACATGATATACGCAATGCACATACCCAAAAGGGAGCGGAAGCGTGCACTCAGGGATGTCTACGCGATGGAGCCACTTGCCCCGAAGTTCAATCCATGGTCCTCCTGCCTGATCACTTTTGAACGAAGGGACCACCCCACCAGCATCCACCACGGCGGATTTGCCGCACTGGTCTTAGACCCAATCGTCAATGGATTTCACCTAACCAGAGTCCTGATGGACGGCGGCAGCAGCCTGAACCTGCTTTACTAGGATACAGTGCGCAAAATGGGCATAGACCCCTCAAGGATTAAACCTACCAAAACGACCTTTAAAGGCGTCATACCAGGTGTAGAAGCCAATTGTACAGGCTCAATTACACTGGAAGTGGTCTTCAGATCCCCGGATAACTTCCAAAGCGAGGAGTTAATCTTCGACATAGTCCCGTTCCACAGCGGCTATCATGCCTTTCTCGGACGCACCGCGTTTGCAAAGTTCAACGCGGTGCCGCACTACGCATACCTCAAGCTCAAGATGCCAGGCCCTCGAGGAGTCATCACGGTCAACGGAAACACTGAACGTTCTCTCCGCACAGAGGAACATACAGCAGCTCTCGCGGTGGAAGTGCAATGCAGCCTCTTAAGGCAATTCTCGAGTCCGGCCTTTAAGCGGCCGGACACAGCTAAGCGCGCCCGGAGTAACTTACAACAAGACCACCTGGCACGTTCTGAGCACGCGTAGCAGTGCGGCCCCAACCCCAGCTCCTGCGAAACGTTAAAGCAGGTCCTTCGCGTACACCATTACGCTCTGAAGATACCATGGGCATGGGGAGAGGGGCACGACCACGATAAACCCAGACTGCGGCTCAACCACAACAGGGGCTCTCAAGTGTGTTGTTCTTTTTTTCTTTTCTTTTTACCTTTTATTTTATACCCACAGGACTCCATTTGTCAAAGGCCCTGTCCGGCAGCAGATCTCCCGAACTCACGATGCAACAGCCAGGAAAGGATAAAGGCTACAACGAATATACAGGTGGTCTCCGTTACGAGCATTTTTATACACCAATCTGTAGCCTACCCCTGGAGGGGGACATGTTTAACAGTCCCATACCTTGCTTATCGCACTATTTGTATCGTTCTGCATTCGTAGCAGCACTTATTGAATAAAACAATGCAGCACCTTTTTGCTTATAATTGCATTTCCTTTTCATACATATGTTCATCCACGGCATATTGCATCCGTACACTTTGGTACGGCTAATACACACCAGGGGCTTATGTTCCCCGCATTATGGTGTGATGAGTTCGAACACTTTCACAAGTGCGGCACCCCGAACTTATAGCACTATATGCATCGGCTCCGAATCATGTCTTGGGTCAATAGTTGGGTTTGCCCGGCTCCCATGTTTTGGTACCTTACGTTCCGTTATATCGGCTAAGGTAGCACTGGGAGAACCACTGTGATTGCGCCCCAGTTGAGCTGGGTTAACGCCTCAGTGGAGAAAGCTAAAACTGACCGTCATGATGAGGCGAGAGCCGGTCGCTGTTCGAGAGGTTTTTTGCGAGTCCTTAAAGACTTATGCCGCTTAGAGCGAGGAGCCGGATACTGTCCGGCCAAGGCGTGGATAGCACCCCAAATTCGGCCTTCCGAAGACTAGGGGCTTCGCCGAAATTTAAAATTATAGAATTCTATGGCTAAGTGAGAGTGTTCAAGCATTATAAGTCCGGTTGCCTTGTTCGCTGTGTCGAGCGCCTCCCTAGATGGACCCAAAAATGGGAACAAGAGCGCTCAAGTTTATCCCGAACACCCCAGCACTCGTGGCATGGGGGCTGAAGCCGACGACTTGCCATCTCTCAGATTTGATAAACAATCGCACATAAGGTAATATTTTAAATTAACAAGCGTTGCTTAGCGCATATGAACCAAGTTTTCAGCGCACAGGATAACAAAATGCGAGTCTACTCAAATATTACATCTTTGGAGCACTCACCCGCAATAGTGCAGGCGCCCTTCAGCACACTCCTATAATACATCTCGGGCGTGCGATGCTCCTTGCCCTCTGGTGGGGGGTCCGTCACAAGCTTCTGGGCATCCATCTTGCCCCAGTGCACCTTTGCGCGGGCAAGGGCACGACGGGCACCCTCAATACAGGCGGAGTGCTTGATAACTTCTACCCACGGGCACGCATCCACCAGCCGTCGCACCAGGCCGAAGTAGCTCCCAGGCATAGCCTCCTTAGGCCACAGCCGAACTATGAGGCCCTTCATGGCCTGTTCGGCCGCCTTGTGGAGCTCGACCAGCTGCTTTACCTGGTCGCTAAGGGGCACCGGATGTCCGGCCTTAGCATACTGAGACCAGAAGACCTTCTCCGTCGAGCTCCCCTCCTCGACCCAGTAGAATGCGGCAGCATCGGACACGCTGCGAGGAAGATCTGCGAATGCTCCTGAAGAGCTCCGAATTCGGGTAAGCGACAGGTAATTAACACTCACATGCTTACTTTGCATGAAAAATGCCTTACCCGCTGCTATTTTCTTTACCGCCTCGATCTCCTGGAGGGCCTTGTAGGCTTTGGCACTCTCAAGAGTCGTTGCAAGCTCAGACTCTCGAGTCTTCGAGTCACGCTCCAGGCTCTCATGTTTCTTCACGAGATCCTGGAGCTCTTGTTGTACCTCCGCCACCCGCGCCTCCTGTTTCTCTCGCTCGGTGCGCTCCACAGCCGCATTGCGTTTGGCCGCGGCCACCGCCTCTTTCAGGGTCGCCACCTCGTTAGTGGCCCCTGCAATACCCAAGTTATCCTTGTCATTTTTCTTGCAACTAAATCCTTTTCTGTAAGGTACAATTTTCATAAGGTATTACTCACCTTCTTTTTCCTCGAGCTGCTTCTTGGCACGGCCGAGCTCGTTCTCGGACCGCTCAAGGTTTTCCTTCAAAGTATTGACCTCCGCAGTTAGTGCGGCGGAGGTCAGCAGCACAGCCTGCAATCCCATATTGACATATTTTCATGACTCCTGCGTTTATCTTTCTAAAGATCCTCAGTCCGGCTTTTCTTTCCAAACACCAAACCGAGCATCAGGGGCTACTATCTATGCGGTACCATTTTACATATATTGAAATTCTTACCTCAAAGCCTGTTAGAAGGCTGCTGCAGGCTTCGGTCAGCCCGCTCTTGGCGAGCTGAACCTTCTGAATCACCGCACTCATAACAGTGCGGTGTTCCTCTTCGATGGAGGCGCTGTTGAGCGCCTCCAGCAAATTATCCAGCACCTCTGGTTGGACGGAGGCAGCCGGCGTCTCGGTCTTGCCCTTCTTACGAAGGGGTCGCCCGCCGGACTCCGGAGTCACTGTGGGTTCCGGGGCTGAGTCCGGTGCAAAGTCCGGGAGGTTGTCCTGCGACACCTCCGGGGCCCTCTCCTCCTGGTGGGTCCCTTCCTGGGATCCCGCCTCGGCATCATCCGCATTACGGGGGGAGGAGGCAGTCGTAAGAGAATCCATATCCGACGCCCCCAAGGACCCGCTCGAAGAAGTGGGGAGATCATCCTTAGGCAGACTACAGGGTTGTATGCGGCATCAGAAAGACATAATGTGGCAGAAAATGAAAACCTTGAAGTTATTCGGGAGTCCGGATACTTACGATCTCGCCAGAGGTTTGGCCCTTGGAGGCCAGTCCTCGTCGTCGTCACTGGCGTTGGCGGAACAGTCCGGGAGAAGAGTTTTTCCCTTCTTGGACCCTTCGGCCTCCCTTGTTGGGGAGGCCTTCCTTTTCTTCCCTCCCCCCGCTGGGGGAGAGGCTTTCTTCTTCTCCTCCTCGCCCTGGTGGGAGGAGTCGGCCTCGGATTCATCATCCGATAGCACTTGAAAACGGGAACTCTTACAGGTCCCCGTGGCCTTCTTCTTGGCCTTCTTCTCCGGCACCACGTGGGGTGCCGGAGCCAGCAGCCCCGTCAGGCGGGCGTCCGCTGGGTCCTCTGGCAATGGGGCCGGATAGATAGTCCGTTTGGCCTTCGCTAGCCAGTCCTGTCAAAGGTAAAGGGAGTTTAGACTCCTTTTCCCACTAGGATCGGAAATCCTGTATTTTCCATATCCATATGATCGAGTCCTTAGGTTTCCGAAATAGTGTAATGGAAAAAGAAGTGCTTCGAATCATTGCTATTTGACTCAGACCTGTTCTGAAAAAGTCGAGGTATTTCGAATTGTTTGTTGACTCGCATAGAGTCAAACTATGAAAAACAAGTGGCAAAATCACTTACCTCGTCAGCCGGACACTGTGAGCGAAATCTGCGATCTTCGGTAGCGGATGCGGGAGCTTCGGCGCCCTTGAACAGCACCTTCCAGACATCTTCGTACGTGGTGTCGAAGAGCCCGCTGAGGGTCTGGTGCTGCGCCGGATCGAACTCCCACATGTTGAAGCCCCGTCGTTGGCACGGGAGAATCCGGCGGATGAGCATGACCTGGACTATGTTGACAAGCTTGAGCTTCTTGTCCACCAGCTTCTGGATACAGGCTTGGAGTCCGGTCAGCTCCTCCGAATTCCCCCAGATCAGACCACTCTCTTTCCAGGAGGTGAGCCGTGTAGGGATGCCGGATCTGAATTCGGGGGCCGCTGCCCAATCGGCGTCACGTGGCTCGGTGATGTAGAACCACCCTGATTGCCACCCCTTGATGGTTTCCACGAAAGTGCCTTCCAGCCACGTAACGTGGGACATCCTGCCCACCATGGCACCTCCGCACTCCGCTTGGCTGCCCTTCAGAACCTTCGGCTTGACACTGAAGGTCTTGAGCCACAAGTCGAAGTGGGGCTGGATGCAGAGGAAGGCCTCGCACACGACGATAAACGCCGAGATGTTGAGGATGAAATTCGGGGCCAGATCATGGAAATCCAGGCCGTAGTAGAACATGAGCCCCCGGACGAAGGGATGAAGTGGGAAGCCCAGTCCGCGGAGGAAATGGGGAAGAAACACTACCCTCTCATGGGGCCTGGGGGTGGGGATGAGCTCTCCCTCGTCGAGGAGCCGATGCGCGATGTCGCTGGACAAGTATCCGGCGTCGCGCAGCTTCTGGATCTGCCCCTCCGTGACGGAGGAGGCCATCCGCTTGCCTCCCGCTTCGGACATAGTTGGAGAAGGTTGAGGTGAGAAGTGCGGACTTGGGCGCTGGAGCTCGAGTTCGCGGAGATGGATAAGCCAAGGAGGAAGAAGGCGCAGGTAAAAGGGTTGGATCTTTATCCCCTTATATGGGCGGACAGAAACACGCGTCCCCACCGGCCTGGTAAAACTCGCTTATCTCCCAAGCGTCACAATCAATGGCGTGGTTGGGTTACCCACGTTCGTATTAATGGGAATCCCGAAATAAGGGGAACACGATCTCTGCTTCAACAAGACGTGCCAAGGAAACCGCCTCGCTAAACGTGCTGAAGTGGAACAATAAAAACAATTCGAGTAAAGGCTTGGAAGTGGTGTGACGTCACGCCACGGAATACATCAGCAGATTGATCTTGTGTAATATTATTCTCTCTACGGTGGTATGTGGAAATTATTTTTGCAGAGCCGGACACTATCCTGGTGTTCACAATCTTCTATAAATTATTCGGAGGAGGAACCCGCCTTGCAATGCCGAAGACAATATGCGCGCCGGACTCGTCGTCATTGAAGCCTGGTTCAGGGGCTACTGAGGGAGTTCCGGACTAGGGGGTGTCCGGATAGCCGAACTATCATCATCGGCCGGACTCCAAGACTATGAAGATACAAGATTGAAGACTTCGTCCCATGTCCGGATGGGACTTTCCTTGGCGTGGAAGGCAAGCTTGGCGATACTGATATGTAGATTTCCTACCTTTGTAACCGACTCTGTGTAACCCTAGCCCTCTCCGGTGTCTATATAAACCGGATGGCTGTAGTCCATAGGACGAACAACAATCATACCATAGGCTAGCTTCTAGGGTTTAGCCTCCTTGATCTCGTGGTAGATCTACTCTTGTAACCCACATCATCAATATTAATCAAGCAGGACGTAGGGTTTTACCTCCATCAAGAGGGCCCGCACCTGGGTAAAAACATCGTGTCCCTCGTCTCCTGTTACCATCCGCCTAGACGCACAGTTCGGGACCCCCTACCCGAGATCCGCCGGTTTTGACACCGACAAGGGGGATCTTCGATCTTCATCATCACAAACCCTTCTCCATCGCCAATTCCATGATGCTCCCCACCGGGAGTGAGTAATTCCTTCATAGGCTCATTGGTCGGTGAGGAGTTGGATGAGATTCATCATGTAATCGAGTTAGTTTTGTTAGGGCCTGATCCCTAGTATCCATTATGTTTTGAGACTGATGTTGCTATGACTTTGCCATGCTTAATGCTTGTCACTTTGGGCCCGGGTGCCATGATTTCAGATCTGAACCGTTTATGTTATCACCATTATATCCATGTTCTAGATCCGACCTTGCAAGTTATAGTCACCTACTATGTGTTATGATCCGGCAACCCCAGAGTGACAATAGTCGGGACCACTCCCAGTGATGACCGTAGTTTGAGGAGTTCATGTATTCACCGTGTGTTAATGCTTTGTTCCGGTTCTCTATTAAAAGGATGCCTTAATATCCCTTATTTTCCAATAGGACCCCGCTGCCACGGGAGGGTAGGACAAAATATGTCATGCAAGTTCTTTCCATAAGCACGTATGACTATTTTACAGAATACATGCCTACATTATATTTATGAACTGGAGCTAGTGCTGTATCGCCCTAGGTTATGACTGTCTCATGATGAATATCATCCAACGAATCACCGATCAAATGCCTACGATTTTCCCGCACATTGTTCCTACTGAGTTACTATCGCTACTGTCACTATTGCATTTTCTACAAAACTACTGCTATAACTGTTACCGTTACTGTTGCTGCTACCACTATTATCAAAACTATCATACTACTTTGCTACTGATCACCTTGCTGCAGATAATTAATCTCCAGGTGTGGTTGAATTGACAATTCAACTGCTAATACTTGCAAATTTTCTTTGGCTCCCCTTGTGTCAAATCTATAAATTTGGGTTGAATACTCTACCCCCAAAAACTGTTGTGATCCCCTATACTTGTGGGTTATCAGGTATGCGTCTGGCTTTGTACAAGGGGTTACATGCAACTGAGGCAAGGCCTGTACAAAAGGGTGGCTATTGGACAGGGCCCGATAGCCTCGCCTTACGGGTAGATTTTACGGAGATGCTCAATATTCCATGAGTTTTGTAATTTAATGCCATCTCTGGTCTCCAGACGGACGATGCCAGGTGATAATCCCCAAGTGCAAGGAATCATCGTAGCAATTTCCAAAGGTGGAAGTGATAAGTATGGAGTGTCGAACCCACAAGGAGCTAAAGGTAAGATCAATACTCTCTAAAGTCCTATCTACCACTGATACGACTACGTACACCGAATGTTTGCTTCCGACTAGAAACAAGAAATAAAACTACGTTTTTGGTATAAAGAGGATAGCTTTGCATGATATTGGAGAACTAAAATATAAAAGTATGTGTTGTTAATACAAAGTTAGAATATATTACTAAGTATTATAAATAGCGAGTGTGGAATAATGATGGATCGATGTGCTGAATTGTCGTAGGCAATTGTTAACAAGACCGGTAATCACTATTGCAATTTCATATGAGGGAGAGGCATAAGCTAACATACCTTTTCTTCTTGCATCATATGCACTTATAATTGGAACTCTAGCAAGCATCCGCAACTACTAAAGATCATTAAGGTAAAACCCAACCATAGCATTAAAGTATCAAGTCCTCTTTATTCCCATACGCCATGACCCACTTATCCTTGTTTGTGTTTCAGTCACTCACACAACACAGACAATAAGCAAACCATGAACATATTGCAAACCCTACAGCGGGGATCCCTCATGCTTGTGTGACACGGAGGGCACCATAGGACAACACCAATAATAAAACATGCAACTCAAGCCAATCTAGATCATCAATCAACCCAAAGACAAAGGAAATCTACTCAAAACATCATAGGAGGGCAACACATCATTGGATCATAATATGTGGCATAAAGCACCATGTTCGAGAGTAGGTGATTACAGCAGGGTGCAGGAGAATGGACCGCGTAAAAGAGATGAGGATGGTGATGATGATGGTGATGTTGATGAAGACGATCACCATGGCGATGATTCCCCTCCCGATGGCACTCCGACGCCACCGGAAGAGAGGAGGAGAGGTTCTCCCCCTTGTGCTTCCTCCTCCATGGGCTCCCCTGGATGGGGAGAGGTTCTCCCTCTGGTCCTTGGCCTTCATGGCGATGATGGCCCCTCCGAGATCCTCCCCCATGGCCTCCGGTGATGATGCCCCCTCCGGCAGGGTGCCAGAGAGGTCCTAGATTGATTTCTCGTGGTTTTGGAGGCTTGCAGCGGCAGAACTTCCGATCTCCCTTCTGTTCAGGGTTTTTAGGATTTGTAGGAGGGGTTGGCGTCGGTTTCACGTCAAGGGGGCCCACGGGGAGTCCAGGAGGTAGGGGCGTGCCCTAGGGGGGGGCGCCCTCCACCCTCATGGTGGCCTCGGGACTCCCCTCCGGTAGCTTTTTGTTCCAGTATTTTTTATATTTTCCAAAAATATTCTTTGTTGATTTTCAGCGCATTCAGAGAACTTTTATTTCTGCACAAAAATAACACCACGGTAGTTCTGCTGAAAACAGCATCAGTCCAGGTTAGTTCTAATCAAATCATACCAAAATCATGTAAAAATATTATAAACATGGCATGAATACTTAATAAATTATAGATATGTTAGAGACGTATCAGCATCCCCAAGCTTAACTCCTGCTCACCCTCGAGCAGGTAAATGATAAAAGAAATAATTTATGAAGTGTGAATGCTAGCAAGTGCACAAGTTTGATCAATGGTAATTTCAATCACCTTTTCTAGCATCATTATATATCATAACAGTAGCTCAACTCATAAAACTTCTCATGATCAAGTAACAAGCTATTCATATGTTAAAGTATAGATCATAAACTTTCTTGAAAACTAACAAACTATGTTCTTAGTCATCAAACAATTTCATCATCTTATATTCACGAAGGGTCTATGTAAGAGCTTTGCTTTATCAAATCACACATGCTCAACTATCATATAGTCTTTCACAATTTCTAACACTCACGCGATACTTATGGGTTCAAAGTTTCAATCGGACACATAGAAAGATAGGGGCTTATGGTTTCACCTCGCAACCTTTTACCCCAACGGTAATGTCAACGATAATACTTTATGAAAACCTACATCCGAGTGGATATTTATATCCGGATCTCTCCAACACATAGTACTCGCCAAAGGAAAAAGTGTAAAAGGAAAGGTGATGATCACCATGACTTGTATAAGGGTAGAAGATAAAAGTAAAAGATAGGCCCTTCGCAGAGGGAAGCAGAGGTTGTCATGCGCTTTTATGGTTGGATGCACAAAATCTTAATGCAAAAGAACGTCACTTTATATTGCCGCTTGTGATAAAGACCTTTATTATGCAGTCATTCGCTTTTATTTCTTCCATATCACAAGTTCGTATAAAGCTTATTTTCTTCACACTAATAGATCATACATATTTAGAGAGCAATTTGTATTGCTTGCACCAATGACAACTTACTTGAAGGATCTTACTCAATCCATAGGTAGGTATGGTGGACTCTCATGGCAAAACTGGTTTAAGGGATGGTTGGAAGCACAAGTAGTATTTCTACTTGGTGCAACGAATTTGGCTAGCATGAGAGGGAAAGGCAAGCTCAACATGTGGATGATCCAAGACAATATAACTTCTATTCAGATATAAGAAACCATAACCCATTAAGTTGTCTTCCTTGTCCAACATCAACTTTTTAGCATGTCATATTTTAATGAGTGCTCACAATTACAAAAGATGTCCAAGATAGTATATTTATATGTGAAATCTCTCTTCCTTCAATATTCTTTCATGAATTGTTCAAGTGACCAATACTGCGTTTGCTAACTTCCAATAAATTTACCACCTATACTTATTATGTGTGGAGTCATTACTCCCCATGGTATAAGCATATGAAACATATATAATTTCGGATTTATGATATTCAATTCATTCAACCATTTACTCATAGGATATAAGTGAAGCATGAGAGTAAATGACAAACTACCCCAAAAAGATATAAGTGAAGAACACTGAGTAGTCAAATAATTAACTAGCCATGCCAGGACTCTCTCTCATTCAAGATTTAAGATCCAATGATTTATTGAAACAATAAGTATAATGAAAATACGCTCCAAGCAAAACACATATCATGTGACAAATAAAAATATAGCTCCGAGTAAGGTATACCGATGGTTTTGAAGACGAAAGAGGGGATGCCTTCCAGGGCATCCCCAAGCTTAAGCGCTTGAGTCTTCCTTGATTATTACCTTGGGGTGCCTTGGGCATCCCCAAGCTTAGGGTCTTTCCACTCCTTATTCTCCTCATATCGATATCTCACCCAAAACTTGAAAACTTCAATCACACAAAACTTAACAGAACTTCGTGAGATGGGTTAGTATGATAAAGGGTAAATCATTCACTTTGGTACTATCAAATACAAGATCAATAATTGTTCTCACACAATGTCTACTGTACCATATCATTTCTACAATTTATATTGAGCAATATAAGCCATAGAAACTAGAAAACAAGCAAACTATGCATTGAAAACAAAATCTGCTAGAAACAAAACAGTCTGTAAAGATCTGAACAGCAACCATACTTATTCTACTACAAAAATTCTGAAAAATTAGGACAACATAGGTAATTTGTATATCAATATTGTGTAAAAATTTCATATCAAAAGCATGCTTCTGTGATTTTTTATATTCTGGGAATGAGTGCAAAAGTTTCTGTTTTTCAGCAAGGTCAAATCAACTATCACCGTAAGCCATCCCAAAGGTCTTACTTGGCACTTCATTGAAAAAAAGCTATAAAACATGATCACTATAGTAGCTTAATCATGTGAATGCACAAAAACAATAAGGGTAAATATTAGATTGTCTCCCAATAAGCGCTTTCCTTTAATGCCTTTCTAGCTAGGCATGATGATGTCAATGATGCTCTCATGAAAGATAAGGATGAAAACATAACGGGAGCATCATGAAGCATATGATTAGCACATATAAGTCTAACCCACTTCCTATGCATAGGGATTTTGTGAGCAAACAATTTATGGGAAAAAGAATCAACTAGCATAGGAAGGCAAAACAAGCATAACTTCAAAACTTTAAGCACATAGAGAGGAAACTTGATATTATTGCAATTCCAACAAGCATGTATTCCTCCCTCATAATAATTTTCAGTAGCATCATGAATGAATTCAACAATATAACCATCACATAAAGCATTCTTTTCATGATCTACAAGCATAGAAATTTTACTACTCTTGTCATAAGCAAAATTCTTCTCATTCGGAATAGTGGGAGCAAACTCAACAAAATAACTATCATGTGAGGCATAATCCAATTGAAAATTAAAATCATGATGACAATTTTCATGGTTAACATTATTCTTTATAGAGTACATGTCATCACAATAATCATCATAGATAGCAACTTTGTTCTCATAATCAATTGGAACCTCTTCCGAAATAGTGGAATCATTACTAACTAAAGTCAAGACTTCTCCAAATCCACTTTCACAAATATCACAATAAGTTTCAACACCCTCCAAAATAGTGGGATCATTACTTCCTAAAGTTAACACTCTTCCAAACCCACTTTCGATGATAGTCTTATTCATACTCCAAAAGATATAAGTTAAGTTCATGAAGCACTCTACAATTAATATAGTTTAACCAATATCCAAGCTCAAAATATATAAGTGAAGTACACGAAGCATTCTATAAAACCATACTCAAAATATTTAAGTGAAGCACAAAGAGCATTCTATAAAGTCATACTCAAAAGATTTAAGTGAAACACAAAGAGCATTCTATAAATCAATGAAGTGCTATCTCATACTAGCATGGTTCATAAAGAAAAATAAAAACACAAAGGACACAAATCATGTGAACAAAACAAAAACTGAGGTATACCGATAATTGTTGAAGAAGAAAGATGGGATGCCAACCGGGGCATCCCCAAGCTTAGATGCTTGAGTATCCTTGAAATATTTACTTGGGGTGCCTTGGGAATCACAAAGCTTGAACTCTTGCCTCTCTTTATTATTCTCATATTGATAGCTCCTTGATTTCCGAACACTTCATCCACACAAAACTTAACAAAACTCTGTGAGATCCGTTAGTATAATAAAGCAAATTACTACCTTTAGGTACTATTGTAAACTCATTCCAATTTAATATTAGCATCATTTCTACTGTATTCCAACTTCACCATGGTTCATACCCCCGATACTACCCATAAATTCATCAAAATAAGCGAACAACACATAGAAAACAGAATCTGTCAAAAACAGGATAATCTGTAGCAATTTGGAAACTTCTATACTTCTGTAACTCAAAAAATTCTAAAAAATTAGGAAAATCTAAACAAATTGTATATAAGTACAGTGCAAAGAGTTTCAGAAACGTTTGACATTCCAGTAAAAAAGGTAAATTCACGCGCTACAGCCAAAGTTTCTGTTTGTGCTCTGCACATATCAAACAAACAATCTAAGCATCCTAAAACTAAAACTTAGCACAGTACTTTTTTTAATACAATGGATATTTACAAGGGGATAATTATTTTCTGAGAAACTTCCATGAAAAATTCTACATTGTTTCCATGAGCATGAACACAAGTGTTCAAGGTCGACCCTCACTTCTCCAATGCATAACCTTCCAATCACTTCTCTTATTGACAAACTTTTTAAGTATAGGAGGCAAGTGTTTTTTTGTATTTTGCATTTTTTATATGTTTTTGTTTGTTCCACCCACAACTAAACAGAAACAAAAGGGAAAACAAAAACTACTTAGTGAAGAAAGCAAACAAGCATACACGAAAATATCAACCCCACGCTATTGCTCCCGGGCAACGGTGCCAGAAAAGAGCTTAAGAATAGTGCAAGGAATCATCATAGCAATTTCCAAAGGTGGAAGTGATAAGTATGGAGTGTCGAACCCACAAGGAGCTAAAGAAAAGATCAATATTCTCTCAAGTCCTATCTGTCGCTGATACGACTCTACGTACACCGAACGTTTGCTTCCAACTAGAAACGAGAAATAAAACTACATTGGGGGTATAAAGAGGATAGCTTTGCATGATATCGGAGAACTAAAATATAAAAGTAGGTGCTGTTAATATAAAGTTAGAATATATTACTAAATATAATAAATAGCGAGTGTGGAATAATGATGGATCGGTGTGCGGATATGTCCTAGGCAGTTGTTAACAAGACCAGTAATCACTATTGCAATTTCATATGAGGGAGAGGCATAAGCTAACAGACTTTCTCTTCTTGGATCATATGCACTTATAATTGGAACTCTAGGAAGCATCCGCAACTACTAAAGATCATTAAGGTAAAACCCAACCATAGCATTAAAGTATCAAGCCCTCTTTATTCCCATATGCCATGACCCACTTATCTGTGTTTGTGTTTCAGTCACTCACGCAACGCAGACAATAAGCAAACCATGAACATATTGCAAACCATACAGCAGGGATCCCTCACGCTTGCGCGACATGGAGGGCACCATAGGACAACACCAATAATAAAACATGCAACTCAAACCAATCTAGATCATCAATCAACCCAAAGACAAATGAAATCTACTCAAAACATCATAGGATGGCAGCACATCATTGGATCATAATATGTGGCATAAAGCACCATGTTCAAGTAGGTGATTACAGCGGGGTGCGGGAGAGTGGACCGCGTAAAAGAGATGAGGATGGTGAAGATGATGGTGATGCTGATGAAGACGATTACCGCAGCGATGATTCCCCTCCCAATGGCACTCCGGTGCCACCGAGAGAGAGGAGGAGAGGCTCTCCCCCTTGTGCCTCCTCCTCCATGGCCTCCCCCTGGATGGGGAGAGGTACTCCCTCTAGTCCTTGGCCTTCATGGCGATGATGGCCCCTCCGAGATCCTCCCCATGGCCTCCGGTGATGATGGCCCCCTCTGGCAGGGTGCTAGAGAGGGCCTAGATTGATTTCTCATGGTTCTAGAGGCTTGCGGCGGTGGAACTTCTGATCTCCCTTATGTTCTGGGGTTTTAGGATTTATAGGAGGGGTTGGCGTTGGTTTCACGTCAAGGGGGCTCACGGGGAGTCCGCGATGTAGGGGGCGCGCCCTAGGGGGGCGCCCTCCACCCTCGTGGTGGCCTTGGGACTCCCCTCCGGTAGCTTTTCGTTCTAGTATTTTTTATATTTTACAAAAATATTCTTCGTTGATTTTCAGCGCGTTCCAAGAACTTTTATTTCTGCACAAAAACAACACCACAACAGTTCTACTGAAAACAGCACCAGTCTGGGTTAGTTCTAATCAAATCATACCAAAATCATGTAAAAATATTATAAACATGGCATGAATACCTCATAAATTATAGATAGGTTGGAGACGTATCACCAGGTCTGGTGACTCATACTACCCGGTAAGGGCCTTCCCACTTTGGCGTAAACTTGTTTGCACCCTTGGCGGACTGAATGTGTATAAGGACAAGGTCGCCTTCCTCAAAACACCTGGCATGAGCCCTGCTGCTATGATAGCGATGCAGGGCTTGCTGATAGCGTGCAACACGTGTAGCTGCCCGGAGACGGTTCTCCTCGAGTAGCACAACATTGTCACACCGGTGCTGATCTTGCGCTACTTCATCGTAGGCAAGCACTCGAGGGGACCCATAAATGAGTTCCATGGGGATAACTGCTTCTGCCCCTTAGACTAGGGAGAAGGGAGTCTGACCGGTAGCTCGATTTGGTGTCGCTCCGAGGGACCAAAAAACCACCGCCTGTCAGAAGCTTTTACCGAGGTGTCTTGCTGAGAAAGACTAGGTATCGTGGGCCGGAAATTGTTCACATATCATGCTGAGGAAAATTGAGGAGCCTTGCATCTTAAATTTCTTCCGGTAGCGTGTGGAAGAATACTAGGTTTCTTATATCCAAAACTTCATACTGATATGCAGACTGAAATCCATACACACGCCCATAATATTCTGAGGCTGATTATTTGTATGAGAAAAATGGTTTGACTGTCTTTGTTGAGCATATCTCATTCTGACTTTGTTTGGGATGATAAAATATTTCAAGCATCATGCATTGCTAAGTCAAAACTTTGTATATGGTCCATACCTCTGACTGAAAATATATTGTTCGTCTTGCAACTGACTTGTCTTTTTGCTAGCTGGATCATAACTGTTGTGAGGATTTGGTACGGATGGGGATTTGATGCTGAGAATCAATCCAAGACACCATTGGTATTCTGAGCAGATATTAATGCCATAATGCAGTTGACTAGGTAGAGCATAATGTTTAGCTGGACTTCTTCCAAATATTTGAAACCCTTATTACTTCTTCGTGTCCGGTGTCAGTTGATGAGCAACTCTTTATAGGGGAAATATAATGTAACACTGGGGCCCAAAAATAAAGAAGCAAAAGAAAACTCAACAAAACAAAAGCACACAACAACAATCAATACACACTCAAACAAAGTCACATATTACTGCTAGTCACACAATATGCATGCCTACTTAAGCACACAGATCTCGCGGGATCTCCGGTTCTACGATCTAGCATGCTGTGACGATGTGCAAAAGGACGAATCAATGTGTGGAAAAATTGGTGTAAACAGCCTACACCAAGTGCTAGCTTAGCCAGGTAGCAACCTGGACTAGCTCGGAGGCGAGGATGCACTCGGTAATCATGTAGTGGGACACGAGGGTCGCAACCACATTATTATCAAGCAGAGGAAAAAGATTTCTACTCGTCCAAGAAATAGGATAGTGGGGAAAAACCGAGTCTGCTGGCATTGCGCCTTCTTGATGACTAAGAACACTAAGGGTTGCCAACACGACAAAATAAAAGAACGATCCAGGATAGAAGCATGTCCATCACCGAGACGATAGGTGGGGCTGAAAGAAAGACATCGGCGCAATACCTGAGCACCATTTCTGCAAACAGTGTCAGGATCACTTGGCATCACTCTGCTGGGACAGAAATGAGAGCAAACACCGAAAGAAAAAGGGAAGCTGGAGAAATGCAGAGGCTGAGCTATAGTGGATCCGAACCGATGCCAGCTACACTCACCAGATAAAACCATTAGCAAAAATACTAAGGCTATATGCATGCTATGCAACAAAAAAATGCATCAACCAATGCAATAAACAGGCCAGACTATATACTATCGATTTCTATTGGTTTCTACCGCTCACGCTGACTAGGGCGTCCTACAGCCATACCTGCTCTGATACCAAGCCTGTGGCACCCCGGCTCAGAGAAATCGGGACGCCCCGTATTCCAGCGCAGAGATCGAGATTAAGTCTTCTAGAATATGGCACTGCTTGACATAGAACAAATCAACTCTTATTACAAAGGATAAATACAAAGGTATGATGTTACAAAGGTTCGCATCAAGACGGCGACACTACGCCTGAGATACTACACTTGCTCTATGCTAGCAACGGAAATCTTCTAGCGGCATAACAACGACGAAGGTGGTGAACTCCACTCCGCAGGTACTCTGGTTGGGACACGATCTAGCTCGTACGAACGGAAACCACGACAAGCAATCAAGCAATCACGGTATCACCTGCAATCTGGCATGACACGCCAGGTCAGTACATTGAATGTACTTGCAAGCTCACAACAACGAAAACCATCAATGCAAGACAACAACATAGCATTAAGCAGGTTAATCAAATTAACAACTACCAGATACGAAAGCAACTACTAAGTATGATATGAAACTACTACCATACTGATAAACCAGCATCTCAATCCCAATAACAATCTCATTCTTGGCTAACCGGCCAAGCAATATACCATCTTGACCACCTCGTGGTCCATATGATCACCTCATGATCAAAACATCCATGTGATCACCTCGTGATCAACATATCCACACGGTCACCTCGTGACCACATCACAAACTAAATGATCATCCTCAAGATCATCTCAACATCATCATCAACATCCTGCCAAACTGTTACTGCTCACATATGTCATATCAATCATCTACAAGTCATTCCGTCATGTGAGTGTTGATCGAACAGTGTGACCTAGTACGAACTTGTGCCCATGACCGAGGACGTGGCTATCGATAGATTAAACACACACACACACACACACACACACACACACACACACACACTCTCTGCAGAGGTAGCGCACTTTACCCACACCACGAAACCCATGGCCTCGCACTCCCATTCAGGTGGATCAGCGGTGTTTTGACACAATTGATCTACTGACATGACACTCTCCCGGCCACTCCGACCAACTCCCTACTGAGAAAGTGCGAGAAACTCGCTGAACGGATCACCGGAAAACGTTCTCTGTCGGAGGGGACTAAATAAGGGCAGGGGCAAAATGGTCATTTTCAGAATGTCAAAACATGGTGAAAGTGGTTCCATCAGAATGGGCTCGACGAAACAAAGACGTGGGCTTTGGAATCACCTGATTTGGAGCTACGGGTAAAAAGATACGGACGTTTAAAGCTAAGGGATTAATCTGTAAAAATATCTTCTACAAACAGGTCCCTGGTAGTTTAAACAGAACATGTCTTTTCTGGGAATACGCTTTTCGGAGAGTAAAACGTATTTGAGCCGAAGAAGATGAGAATACCCTTTCCAGATAGTGAAAACGTATTACGGCCAAAGAGCACGTGAATACGCTTCCACCAGGAGAAAATGTAATCCCCCAAGCCGTGTCCACTTATCCACGCTGGCAGGGGCTTCTGTGGCTGACTGGTGGAGATGGGGGCAACGCGGGGCCGGCCTGGCCTCGGTCATCTTCTTCCTCGCTCGTTCCTCGCACGGGACAGAGGAGGAGCTGGGGAGGGGCGCAGCGCCGGCGACGACCACGGCAGCTCGGGAAGCCCCCGGCCAAGACGAGGCCACCGACGAGATGGGTGTGGAGCGCCGCATGCAGCTGGCCTATCTGGTGGCACTGGGGAAAGGCTGGGCGGCCGCGACGTGAGGCGATAGAGGAGGCGATGGCTGGACATGCGTCGACGCTCGCCGGCGACTCGGGCTGCCCCAGGTGGAGCTCGAACCACCTACGAGATCGGGAGGACACCGCGCATCCATCCTGACGTAGAACAAACGCCGAGGATGAGCGAAACGGCGGTGCCCCACGGAGGCAGAGAGCAACGACGGCGGCCAACTTTGGGGACACGCGGCCACGAGTACTCAGGCGCCGAACTAAGGGGTTGGGGAGGTGTGCCGGGGTCTGGGTGGTCTAGTGGTGGTGGTAGAAGGAGGAGGAGAGCTTGGGCTCGGGCGAATTCAAGCGTCGGATGGCGGCGGCCGTTGCGGCCAGTGGAGGGCTCGAGGCATCCTTGAGCTTGTTTGAGTGGACGGGGGCACTACTGGGAGAGAGGAGGAGCTGCTGGAGTGCTCAGGGGCTCGGGGTGGGCTTAAATAGCCAGCAGGGGAGGAGGTCGACCGGGCGTCGCCATGGACACGCACCGCAGACACGTGTTCACGCGCTCGAGCTCGAATGTAGACGAAGGCGGAGGCACAGGGGAGAGCTCACGGGGGCGGAGGCGGCCAAGGGAGCACGGGGAAGAAGAGACGAGCGAGCTCCGAGCCAAATCGCCACTGTACGTGGCGGTTTGCGTCAGTGAGGAAGCTGCCGGAGGGGGAGAGGGGTCCAGGGGAACCACGACGACGAGGTGAAGCCAAGAGACATGCTCACGCGCGTGAATACGACGAGAGGGAGCAGTGCCGAAACACAAACGGTTTCCTGGACATGCCACAGCGCACAGAGCGCGTAAATGTGCATGCCAGCTGCGCGGTCACCATGGGACAAGGCACGAGGAGGGATGTAGAGGATGGAAAACTATGTCTGGGGGCTAGACCTTCCAAGGTATAGCATTTATGTGCCATTGACTCGACCTTAGGCACTGTGGTTGGGTTGGAATGGAGCTCTGAAGTTTGCTGAAGTAAACTTGGCCGTGCACTAGTGATCAATAGGAACTTGATTGGGGACACATGGTTTGTCTGGGGTGTTTAGCTATGGAAGGACTACAGTCCTGGAGGTTTAGGGAAGAAATGGACCACAAATGACTAGCGTTGCTTTGCAACTGCATTTTTGGTCCAGATACTTGATCAACGTGATGCTCTCACATGGAGAAGCAACTTGAGCTGAAATTGGCAAAATCCTCATGATATGGACATATAAAGATTCTGTAAAAATCTCATACCAAATGGGTTCACCAAAATGGTACTTGCTTCACAAACATCATTTCTGTCTAGAAACTTGGAATAATTTTGGTGATAAAATGGCTCCATGAAATGATGCTGTATTTGGTGAAGAGATGTTTTATGGGTAGGAGCATGATTTGGTAATTTATCAGAATTTTCTAAGCAATATAAAATACACTTGCTTCACAACCTGAAAATATCGCCACAATCAAAGACTTGGTTCTGTGCTCACATAGATCATTCTATGGGGCTGCAAATGGGTGGAGGGGGTTAATATTACCACATGAAGGAGTGTGCAAAAGTTCAACTCATTTGTATACTCCTAGCTAGTACTTGCTTCACAAAGCCTTCTATCTGGCAGAAACTTTAAAAAATCACTGAGGAATATTGGCTAGGCAAATAGAGTTGAATTTGTGCATGAGGCAATTATTTGGACATATAAGCATGCCCAAATAGTTTGGGAGCAACTAGGAAAAACATAAATTACACTTCCTTCACAAAGTGCCATTCAGGGCAGAAATGAAGAATAATTATTGGGGAATTATTCTTGGGATAGGACAGGAAAGTTTGTGCATATTTGATCAACATATGACCCAAAGGTTTTATGAGAATTAATTGGTATTTTTTGGATGAACAGAAATATAGGTTGCTTCACAACCTAGGGCGGATAGGGTTATTCCTTTAATGAAAAAGGAATTTTCCCTAGAAAAGGATTTTAGGGTTTGGTCAAGGAGTGATGTGACATGATCTTGGCAAGGTTTTGAGGATGATGAGCCACTTGGGAGGGGGAATGAGGATGATTTCCCAAGTGGCAAGGCCAGAGAACCACTCCAAAAAAGAAAAACAGAGCAAAAACCAAATAAATCAAAAGAAAAAGAGAAGGACCAAAAGCCAGACTGTTACAAATCTTACCCCCTTAAAGAAATCTTGTCCTCGAGATTTGTTTGCTCAAGGAACAAGTATGACTTGAGGACACCGTTTCCAACTCGGGTATCCTTTTTCCTTTATTTATTGTTCCCCCAAGAATTTCAGATGATCAATTAACCTTACTTTGGGGTGATTTGCTTCACCTTTCCCCAAATTCTGACGGGTTTTTTCTCATCTACCAAATCCTTTTGTTAACGTGAATTTTCTCATATCTGCGGTGGGTTCCAATGGATCTGAGCATAAATTTTCGTTTGGTCATGAAAACCTTTTTACTTCTGCCATGCGGTTGCTTCAAATAAATGCAGGCCTTCTGGGTTCAATAAATGCTGAGAATCATGGCCATTCTCTGATGGGATCTGACTGCTCACAGGTGGTACAGATTTATCTTGATTTATTCCTTTGACTCGAGCATGAGATATGTACCAAAGATTCGACTACCTTTTGTCGTGAGCAATATAACAGTGTATGGAGTTATAGCTGTGTCATATCTCAAATATTTACATCTTGAGACTGGCACGACAGGGGGCTGACGGACAAATGCTTTTCGTGACAGACTAATCGTGTACTTGATTCTGTGGGTAAGTATACCGGGTCTGAGCTGATTGTTTGTCTTTTGTTTTTTCTCATGGGGTCGATATACCCATCTGTGGTAATAGACTGTGATATGCTTTAACACTGCCGCTAAGGTCAAATGCTGAGCTTGCAAAGGAATCTTGGATCTGACAGAACAGACTTGGATATTCCACACTAACCATGTCAAGCGAGTCAGTGGGATATGAAAATCCTTGTAAATAGAGTAGGCCGATGAGAGTATGCCTTTGTGGATCCTTATGGAATTATGGCATCCAACTGACTTGGGTATCCGGACCCTGATGGTCGTGCAAAAATCATCATACCTTTACTGTCAGTCTCACCTCTTAATGGTCATGATTTTCTTTGTCAGGATACCTTACTGAAAAAGCTTGGCCACATAGGCTCTTGATTCTTCGTGCATCCATGGATGTGATGAGTGCAATATTTTTGGCATTATTGCTTGTGTTTGTTTTCTGACTTGGGTCCGCACACATATGACATATACCCAGGGTTTGTAGCTATACGGAGCTCATTGCTGAGGCCATTCATACAACAAGGTGACAAGGTTTCATGATATCTCCTTGTCAGTTATGGGAATAATGACCTTGATGACCATTGTCAAGACTGTTGATTTTGTGATGTCATCTCTAGATCTTGTCGATTCTTGTAACTCATGAGATGTATCTCTGCTTATTTTCCTTTGCCTGACTCGTGAGATTGTCGAATCCTTACTTTGCTTAGGTATGTCTGCTGGATCACTGTTGCATCTTGTATGAGTGACTAATATGACCGGGGATGCATGCTCACCATATATAAGAGAGATATGCCACCGAACACTCGATCCTTGCGGTAGGCATATGTTTTGACTGAATTGTACCTCTGAAAAAATTATTGCAAGTTAGGTCCTTGAACCACACTGTCATATACTGCCAACTCACTGTGTCATCTCTTGTAGCAATACTGAATATGACATGCAGTGTCGTACTGAAGAAGGCAAGGTGTCGTGGGTTGAAAGCTATCCGAGTAACTTGCATGTCCGAGGATACATTCTCACCATATATGTGGAAAGATGTGTAACCGAACACTTGATTTCTGAAGAAGACCTATGCCCTGACTGATTTGTGCTTCTGACAAAAATGTTGTGAGTCTGATTCTTGAGCGATACTGCCATATATTGGCAACTCATCATATAATCTCTGGGGATGATGTAATAGTATGATACTGACGCAGACTGAATGGCTTATGAGAGAAGCCATCCGAGTAGCTTGCTGAGGAAGACTTGTTAACTTCTGCTCAAATCTTTTGTCTGGGTATCGTGTAGAAGAAGGCTCTATAGCTTACACACGAAGCTTGGTCTGATTATTGTGCTGGAGAAGCCTGAGTTCCGTACTTGAGTAGCTTCTCCTCGGGTTTGCTTGTTGAGAAAAATTCATTTCCGTCTGTCAGAAGCTTTTACCGAGGTATCTTGCTGAGAAAGACTGGGTATCGTGGGCCGGAAATTGTTCACATGTCATGCTGAGGAAAATTGTGGAGCCTTGCATCATAAATTTCTTCCGATAGCGTGTGGAAGAATACTGGGTTTCTTATATCCAAAACTTCATACTGATATGCAGACTGAAATCCATACACACGCCCATAATATTCTGAAGCTGATTATTTGTATGAGAAAAATGGTTTGACTGTCTTCCTTGAGCATATCTCATTCTGTCTTTGTTTCGGATGATAACATATTTCAAGCATCATGCACTGCTAAGTCAAAACTTTGTATATGATCCATACCCCTGACTGAAAATATATCATTGGTCTTGCAACTGACTTGTCTTTCTGCTGACTGGATCATAACTGATGTGAGGATTTGGTACTGATGGGGACTTGATGCTGAGAATCAATCCAAGACACCATTGGTATTCTGAGCAGATATTAATGCCATAATGCAGTTGACTAGGTAGAGCATAATGTTTAGCTGGACTTCTTCCAAATATTTGAAACCCTTATTACTTCTTCGTGTCCGGTGTCAGTTGATGAGCAACTCTTTATAGGGGAAATATAATGTAACACTGGGGCCCAAAAATAAAGAAGCAAAAGAAAACTCAACAAAACAAAAGCACACAACAACAATCAATACACACTCAAACAAAGTCACATATTACTGCTAGTCACACAATATGCATGCCTACTTAAGCACACAGATCTCGCGGGATCTCCGGTTCTACGATCTAGCATGCTGTGACGATGTGCAAAAGGACGAATCAATGTGTGGAAAAATTGGTGTAAACAACCTACACCAAGTCCTAGCTTAGCTAGGTAGCAACCTGGACTAGCTCGGAGGCGAGGACGCACTCGGTAATCATGTAGTGGGACACGAGGGTCGCAACCACATTATTATCAAGCGGACGGAAAAAGATCCATACTCGTCCAAGAAATAGGATAGCAGGGAAAAACTGAGTCTGCTGGCATTGCGCCTTCTTGATGACTAAGAACATTAAGGGTTGCCAACACGACAAAATAAAAGAACGATCGAGGAAAGAAGCATGTCCATCACCGAGATGATAGGTGGGGCTGAAAGAAAGACATCGGCGCAACACCTGAGCACTATTTCTGCAAACAGTGTCGGGATCACTTGGCATCACTCTGCTGGGACAGAAATGACACCAAACACGAAAAGAAAAAGGGAAGTTGGAGAAATGTAGAGGCTGAGCTGTAGTGGATCCGAACCGATGCCAGCTACACTCACCAGATAAAATCGTTAGCAGAAATACTAAGGCTATATGCATGCTATGCAACAAACAAATGTAGCAACCAATGCAATAAACAAGCCAGACTATATACTACCGATTTCTACCGCTCGCGCTGACTAAGGCGTCCTAGAGCCAGACCTGCTCTAATACCAAGCCTGTGGCACCCCGGCTCAGAGAAACCGGAACGCCCCGTATTCCAGCCGAGAGATCGAGATGAAGTCTTCTGGAATACGGCACTGCTTGACATAGAGCAAATCAACTCTTATTACAAAGGATAAATACAAAGGTCTGATGTTACAAAGGTTCACATAAGCACGATGACACTACGCCTGTGATACTACTCTTGCACTATGCTAGCAGCAGAACAACTCGTAGCAGCAGAAATCTTCTAGCAACAGAACAACAACGAAGGTGGTGAACTCCACTCTGCATGGACTCTGGCTGGGACATGATCTAGCTCATACAAACGGATACCACGACAAGCAATCAAGCAATCATGACATCACTGCAATCTAGCATGACACGCCAGGTTAGTACATTGAATGTACTTGCAAGCTCACAACAACTAAAAACATCAATGCAAGACAACAACATAGCATTAAGCAGGTTAATTAAATTAACAACTACCAGATACGAAAGCAACTACTAAGCATGATATGAAACTACTACCATACTGATAAACCAGCATCTCAATCCCAACAATAATCTCATTCTTGGCTTACCGGCCAAGCAATATACCATCTTGACCACCCCGTGGTCCATATGATCACCACGTGATCAAAACATCCATGTGATCACCTCGTGATCAACATATCCACACGGTCACCTCGTGACCACATCACAAACTGAATGATCATCCTCAAGATCATCATCAACATCCCGCCAAACTGGTACTACTCACAGATGTCATATAAATCATCTATAAGTAATTCCATCCTGTGAGTGTTGATCGAACGGTGTGACCTAGTACGAACTTGTGCCCATGACCGAGGACGCGACTATCGATAGATTAAACACACACACTCTCTCTCTCTCTCTCTCTCTCTCTCTCTCTCTCTCTGCAGAGGTAGCGCACTTTACCCACACCATAGAACCCATGGCCTCGCACTCCCATTCGGGTGGACGAACAACGTTCCGACATAACTGACCTACTGCCATGACACTCTTCTGGCCACTCCGACTAACTCCCCACTGGGATTAGTCATGGGTGACCGAGCCTATCAAAAGCAAAACAACCACCATCATGGCAAATAAACAGTCCCAAACGGGGACAAGGTACCATAACAACAAAAGGCCCACAAGGCTTATGTCCGCCTACCTGATCAGGGTAGCGAGTGCCCATAACCTTCCCTAGTTGGAGGCACCGGCGAGAGCCATGACAATAGACCGCGTCAGGGCCTCCCCATACTAAGGCAAATGTGGTTGCACTGGAAAAAGCCCGTTTCAGTGGCACCTGACCAACTTAGATGACGTAATTTATCCCGAACATATAACAGTGATAACTGATACTCCGACATCATCTATCAACCTATAATCCAAGTCATAGCAATATCTAACAACTAATCCAAAGCATAATATCATCATATTAAAATACTCCGAGGACAGCATAATACTTCTATCATGATGAATCAGAAAACAATAATCCTACTACTCCAATAACAAGAACAAGCTATCCAGCTAAGATCCACATGCAATTGTCATCTCCGAAAATAATACTCCAAGCAATAGAACACAACTATCATCATAAAGATAATCATACTAACCACTAATAATCCAAAGGCAGCATGGCATCCAAAGTAATACTCCAAAATATAATACCATACCAACATGAAATTAATCATAATACCAGCCACTAATACTCCAACGACAACATGATACTCCTCAACTGCAAGCATAACTCCTACTAATCCAAACAATAGCATGGCAGCAGCAAGATCAAAATAATGCTCCGAGAAAATGCCATGCACAAGGTCATGTAGCTAAAGCAATATTTTAAACAAGTTCAAATAATTTAAACCATGTCACTGCATTACAGTGATGCAAATGAAGGTTGTGGCTTGCCTGGGGTGGAAGAAATCATCGGGAGAAAGTGCGAGAAACTCGTGGAACGGATCACCGGAAAATGTTCTCTCTTGAAGGGGGCTAAATAAGGGCGGGGGGAAAATGGTCATTTTCAGAATTTTAAAACATGGTGAAAGTGGTTCCATCAGAACGAGCTCGACGAAACAAAGATGTGGGCTTTGGAATCACCTGATTTGGAGCTACGGGTAAAAAGATACTGATGTTTAAAGCTCAAGGACTAATCTATAAAAATATCTTCTACAAATAGGTCCCTAGTAGTTTAAAGAGAATGTGCCTTTTCTGAGAATACGTTTTCCAGAGAGGAAAACATATTTCGGGCCGCATAAGATGAGAATACGCTTTCCAGATAGTGAAAACGTATTATGGCCGAAGAGCAGCAGAATACGCTTTCACCAGGAGAAAACGTAATCCACCCAAGCAGTGTCCACTTATCCATGCCGGCAGGGGCTTCTGTGGCTGACTGGTGGGGACAGGGGTGACGCGGGGCCCGCCTGGTCTCGGTCATCTTCTTCCTCGCCCATTCCCCGCATGGAACAGAGGAGGAGCTGGGGAGGGGCGCAACGTCGACAACGGCGACGGCGGCTCCGGCAGCCCCCGGCCGAGCCGAGGCCACCAGCGAGATGGGCGCGGAGCACCGCACGTAGCTGGCCCATCTGTTGGTGTAGGGGAAAGGCTGGGCGGCTGCGATGTGAGGCGACAGAGGAGGCGATGGCTGGACATGCGTCGGCGCTCGCCGGCAACTCGGGCTGCCCCAGGTGGAGCTCGGACCACCTATGGGATCAGGAGGTCGCCGCACATCCATCATAACGTAGAACAAATGCCGAGGATTAGCGAAACGGTGGCTCCCCATGGAGGCAGAGAGCAACGGCGGCGGCCAATATTGGGGACACACGACCACGAGTACTCCGGCGCCGAATTGAGGGGTTGGGGAGGTGCGCCGGGGTCTGGGTGGTCTAGTGGTGGTGGTTGAAGGAGGAGAAGAGCTTGGGCTCGGGCGAATTCAAGCGGCGGAGGGCGGTGACCATGGCGGCCAGTGGAGGGCTCGAGGCATCCTCGAGCTTGTTTGAGTGGACGGGGGCACTACTGGGAGAGAGAGGGGGGGCAGGGGGGGGGGGGGGGGCGCTGCTGGAGTGCTCGGTGGCTCGGGGGTGGGCTTAGATAGCCAGCGGGGGAGGAGGTCGAGCGGGCGTCGTCGTGGACGCGTATCCGGTGCCGCGGACGCGTGTGCATGCGCTCGAGCTCGAAGGTAGACTACAGCGGAGGCACAGGGGAGAGCTCACGGGGGCAGAGGCGGCCAAGGGAGCACGGGAAAGAAGAGACAAGCGAGCTCCAAGCCAAATCGCCACTGTATGCGGCGGTTTGCGTCGATCAGGAAGCTGCCGGAGGGGGAGAGGGGTCCAAGGGAATGACGATGATGAGGTGAAGCCAAGAGACATGCTTACGCGCGCGAAGATGACGAGAGGGAGCGGTGCTGAAGCACAAACGGTGTCCTGGACATGCCACAAAACATAAAGCGTGTAAATGTGCATGCCAGCTATGCGGTCACCATGGGCCAAGGCACGGGGAAGGCTGAGGGAGTCCTGGATTAGGGTGTCCTCAAACAGCCGGACTATGTACATGTGCCGGACTGTTGGACTATGAAGATACAAGATTGAAGACTTTGCCCGTGTCCGGGTGGGACTCTCCTTTGCGTGGAAGGAAAGCTTGGCTATTCGGATATGTAGATTTCCTTCTCTGTAAACCGACTCTGTGTAACCCTAGCCCCCTCTGGTGTCTATATAAACCGGAGGGTTTAGTCTGTAGGACAACAACAATCATAATCATAGGCTAGCTTCTAGGGTTTAGCCTCTAGGATCTCGTGGTAGATCAACTCTTGTAATATTCATATCATCAAGATCAATCAAGCAGGAAGTAGGGTATTACCTCCATCGAGAGGGCATGAACCTGGGTAAATATTGTGTCCCCCCGCCTCCTATTACCATTAGCCTTAGACGCACAGTTCGGGACCCCCTACCCGAGATCCGCCGGTTTTGACACCGACATTGGTGCTTTCATTGAGAGTTCCACTGTGTCGTCACGATAAGGCTTGATGGCTCCTTCAATCGTCCACAATGATGCAATTCAGGGTGAGGTTTTCCTCCCCGGACAAATCTTCGTATTCTGCGGCTTCGTACTGCGGGCCAACTCGCTTGGCCATCTGGAGCAGATCGATAGCTACACCCCTGGTCATCAGGTCAGGTTTGGAAGCCTGAACTACACTGCCGACATCCGCGGAGACTTGATCTTCGACGGACTCGAGCCCATGACAAGTGCGTTGAATAGTCACGATGAGCATGACCTAGATCTGCCGTCGGACGGTGTTCAGGAGAACGCACTTGCATCTGCCCTGGCCTTAGATCCGGAGCAAATCGCGCCATCCGAGTACGGGTGGATAGACCCCTCCACAGAGGCCGCACACTCATCGGCGATAGAGCCGAACACAGACTTTGGCTCCAATGAGGTATGTGTCATCAAACCCTCGGACTCGTCTCCGGCCATAGGCTCCGAACCACGCGCATCCATGCCTATCGAATCTGATTGGGCACCGATCATGGAGTTTACCTCCGCAGATATCTTTCAGCACGCGCCCTTGGGAGACATACTAAATTCACTGAAATCTATCTCCCTGCCAGGAGACTCGTGGCCGAACTATGTCCGGCTTGAGTGGGAGGCGGACGACGAAGTAATTCGTTCCCCACCCACCACCCACTTAATAGCCACTGTCGACGACATAATCGACATGCTTGATTTCGACTCCAAAGACATCGACGGTATGGACGACGATGCTGGAGAAGAACAGGAACCACCGCCCACAGGGCGCCAGACAACCACCTCATCATATGATATATATATGGTGGACACACCCAAAGAAAGCGATGGCAATGAGGCAACGGAGGATAATCCCCTTGAGCAGCAATCTAAGCACCGGCGTCATCGGCGCCGCTCTAAGCCCCATCATAGCAAGAATAGCGATACCGACACAAGAGACAATAACATTCCGGATAATGCCGAGGACGAAAACAATCCCGCCCAGCCAAGCTTCAAGCAGGCCTAACGGGAGGATGGGCAAGCTAGCCCTAAGGAACAGGCAATGGATGGAGAATCAGAGGATGACAATTACATGCCCCTCTCCGAAGATGAGGTGAGCCTCGGCGATGAAGAATTCATTGTGCCTGAGGATCCCGTCGAGCAGGAGCGCTTCAAGCGCCGGCTTATAGCCACTGCAAAAAGCATGAAAAAAAAGCAGCAGCAGCTTCAAGCTAATCAAGATCTGCTAACTGATAGATGGACTGAGATCCTGGCAGCCGAGGAATACGGACTCGAGCGCCCAACCAAAAGTTTCCCAAAGCGCAGGTTGCTACCTCAACTCGAGGAGGAGGCATTAGAGCCTACACTACCAGCGCAGGATGCGGCTGACCGGCCACCTCGTGGCCGAGACAAAGCGGCGTATCAGCCTGAAGTCCAGCCCGCACCCCGTCGCCAAACAAGCAAAAACACGAAGGCCCGGGGCTACACGCATGACCTGCGAGACAAATTGGAAAACAAAGTAGGACAGTCAAGATCGATCTATGGATCACGGAGGCGCGCCCTAATGCGTGACAATGACTGTCACACCGGATATACTAAAAACAAATCCGGCCAGGCCGAATACAACAGATCAAATGAATTTGAACTATGTCATGATGTAGCCCGGCATAGAGGCGCTGCACACCCCCTATGCTTCATTGACAAAGTAATGGATCATGAATTCCCAGAAGGGTTTAAACCCGGGAATATTGAATCATACGATGGTACAACAGACCCTGCGGTATGGATTGAAGATTTCCTTCTCCACATTCCCCCGCGGTGATGATCTACATGCTATCAAGTACCTCCCGCTAAAACTCAAGGGACCGGCTCGGCATTGGCTGAATAGCCTGCCGACAAGTCCATTGGCAGTTGGGAGAACCTGGAAGACGCATTCCTTGACAACTTCCAGGGCACTTATGTCCGACCACCGGATGCTGATGACTTAAGTCACATAACCCAACAGCCCGGAGAGTCAGCCAGGAAATTTTGGACTCGGTTCCTAACTAAAAAGAACCAAATTGTCGACTGTCCGGATGCCTAAGCCCTTGCGGCCTTTAAGCATAACATCCGCGATGAGTGGCTCGCCCGACACCTCGGCCAGGAGAAGCCGAAGTCCGTGGCAGCCCTCACGACACTCATGACCCGCTTTTGTGCGGGCGAGGACAGCTGGCTGGCTCGTAGCAATAGCACATCAAGAAATCCTGGCACTTCAGATGCCAGAGATAGCAACGGCAAGCCCCGACGCAACAGACACAAGCGTCGCAACAATGGCAATAACACCGAAAACACGACAGTCAATGCCGGATTCAGTGGCTCTAAGTCCGGTCAGTGGAAAAAGCCATTCAAAAGAAACAATCCGGGCCCGTCCAGTCTGGACCGCATACTCGATCGCTCGTGTCAAATTCACGGCACCCCCGATAAACCTGCCAACCACACCAACAGAGAATGTTGGGTGTTAAACAGGCCGGCAAGTTGAATGCCGAACAAGGAAAAGGGGCCTCATAGTGATGACGACGAGGAGCCCCGGCTGCCGAACACAGAAGGACAGAAGAAATTTCCTCCCGAAGTGAAAACGGTAAATATGATATACGCCACCCATATTCCCAAGCGAGAGCAGAAGCGCGTACTAAGGTACGTCTACACGATGGAGCTAGTCGCCCCAAAGTTCAACCCATGGTCTTCTTGTCCGATCACTTTTAATCGCAGGGACCATCCTACCAGTATCCGTCATGGCGGTTCGGCCGCGTTGGTCCTCGACCCCATCATTGACAGATTCCACCTCACACGAGTCCTTATGGATGGTGGCAGCAGCCTGAACCTGCTCTATCAGGATACAGTGCGCAAAATGGGCATCGATCCCTCAAGGATCAAACCCACCAAAACCACCTTTAAAGGTGTCATACCAGGTGTAGAGGCCTGTTGCACGGGCTCAATCACACTGGAAGTAGTCTTCGGATCTCCAAACAACTTCCGAAGCGAGGAGTTAATCTTCGATATCGTCCCCTTCCGCAGTGGCTATCACACACTGCTCGGACGAACCGCATTTGCTAAATTCAATGCGGTATCACATTATGCATACCTCAAGCTCATGATGCCAGGACCTCGCGGGTTATAACAGTCAATGGAAACACAGAGCGCTCCCTCCGTACGGAGGAGCACAATGCAACCCTCGCAGCGGAAGTACAGAGCAGCCTTCTTAGGCAGACCTCCAATTCATCTATAAAGCCTTCGGACACCGCCAAGCGAGTCTGAAGTACTCTGCAATAGGATCGTCCGGCACGTACAGAGCTCGCCTAGCAATTCGGCCTCCATCCTAGTCCCGGTCAAGCGGTGAAATTCGTGCCGCGCATACATAATTACGCACTTAAAATACCATGGGCATATGCGGAGGCACAGCTACAATGCGGTCCACAATGCGGCTAAATTGCCCCAGGATCCGTATACTTCCACCCCTGTTTCTTTCTTTTAGGTCCCTATTTTTTGGAGGCTCTTTCCGATAGCCTGATTATCGGACCCATCACGGGACGGAAACACCAAGGAGGCAAGGAGCTTTGATGTACAAGGGAATCCCCAGGTGGTCTCTGATAACGATCGCTATACTTGTTTTACATACGCACACGCAGCTTGCCTTTGGTTAGGACATGTCAAATAGTCCTATTTTGCTTATCGCACTACTTGTATACATACGCCTTGACGTATTACTCAAATAACAATGGAAAATAATGTACAACGTCAGCTTATTATTACATTTCTTTATTTTTTTTCCTTGGCTACTTATTTATTACAAATTGCACCCATACATTTTGGTACATTCAGCCCGCCAGGGGCTTCAGTGTACCCCATAATACGGCGAGAAAAGTTCGAACACTTTCGACAGTGCGACACCCCGAACTTATAGCATTATACACATCAGCTCCGAATCATGTCTTGGGTCAATAGTTGGGTTTGCCCGGCTCCCATGTTTTGCTGCCTTACGTTCCGCTATATCGGCTAAGGTGGCACAGGAAGAACTATTGCGATTGTGTCCCGGTTCTTCCAGATGAGCACCTCAGTAGAGAAAGCCGAAAACTGACTGTCATGATGCGGCGAGAGCTGGTTGTTGTTCGAGAGGTCTCAAATCCTTAAAGATTTTTCCGCTTTGGGCGAGGAATCGGCCTTGTTCGATTTAGGTGTGTATAGCGCCCCAAGTTCGGCCTTCCGAATACCAGGGGCTACACCAAAATTTAAAATTATAGAACTTCTATGGCTAAGTGAGAGTGACAAAGCTATATGGTCGATTGCCTTGTTCGTTGCACTAAACACCTCCTTAAAGGACCACACATTTGGATAAAGAGTGTTTAGATTTATCCCGAACACCCCGGTACTAGTTACATGGAGCAGAAGCCGACGACTGGCCAACTCTCAGATTTTATAAATGACCGCACAGAAGGTAAAATTTTAAATCAAACACGCGTTATATTGCGCAAATGAACTTGTTTTCATATTACAGGATCAAACGAGTGCATTCACTCAAATATTACATCCTTAGCACACTGCTCCGCCACAAGGCGGGAGCCCTTCAGGACACTGTCATAATACTTCTCGGGGTGGTGATGCTCCTTGCCCTTCGGGGGCCCTTCGGTCATCAGCTTCTCGGCATCCATCTTTGCCCAGTGCACTTTCGCGCAGGCGAAGGCCATGCGCACACCTTCAATGCAAACTGACCGCTTTATGACTTCAAGCCGCGGGCAGGCATTTACAAGCCGCTTCACGAGGCCAAAGTAGCTACTGGGCAAGGGTTCGGCAGGCCACATCCGGACTATGAGGTCCTTCATGGCTAGTTCAGCCGCCTTGTGTAGTTCGACCAGTTGCTTCAGCTGGTCGCTCAAGGGCATTGGATGTTCGGTCCCAATATACTGAGACCAGAACAACTTCTTCGTCGAGCTCCCTTCTTCAGCTCGGCAGAACTCTGCGGCATCAAATATGCTGTGCGGCAGATCTGCGAATGCTCCTAGAGAGCTCCAAATTCGGGTAAGTAAAAGGAAAGTCTCCTTCACATGCTTGCTTTGCATAATGAATGCCTTACCCACCGCAATCTTCTTGGCCACCTCAATCTCCTGGAGGGCCTTTTGGGCTTCGACCTTGGCATCTCGTGTGCTCTGGAGGGCCTTCGCAAGCTCGGACTCTTGCGTCTTAGAGTCACGCTCCAAGGACTCGTATTTTTTGACGAAATCCTGGAGCTCTTGCCGGACCTCACCGACTCGGGCCTCTTGTTTCTCGCGCTCGGCGCGCTCCTTGGCCGCTTTGTCTTCGGCCTCGGTCAGTGCCTTCTTAAGGGACGCCACTTCGGTCGTGACCCCTATTAAAATCCATGACGCTTCCATTAGCGTCAACAATTTTTTCTTTATAAACATACAGACGGGGTATTGTGTACCTTTGTTTTCCTCGAGATGCCTCTTCACGAGGCTGAGCTCTTCCTTGTTCCGCTCCAGGTCCCGCTTCAGTCTGGAGACCTTCGTAGTACGAGCGGTAGCGGCCAGCAGCGACGCCTGCTTATTCACATAGACATATTCTGTTAGACTCCTGCGGATGTTATTTGATCCTCTGTTCGGCCTTTCTTTCCGAACACCAAACAGAGCATCAGGGGCTACTGTCTATATTGTGATATTTTTACAATTTTATTACTTACCTCAAAGCCTGTTAGGAGGCTGGCGAAGGCTTCGGTCAATCCGCTCTTGGCAGACCGGACCTTCTCGATCACCGTACCCACGATGGTACGATGTTCTTCGTTAATGGAAGTGCCCCGAAGCGCTTCCAGCAAGTTGTATGATGCTTCTGGATGGACAGAGGTCAGCGGCACAGGTGGCTCACCACCCTTAGGGAGAGGCTGCCTGCATGTATCTGAAACCACTGGGGGTTCCGGAGCAGTATCCGGCTGGGGGCCAAACTTGTTGTGGCCCCCGTCATCAGAATCCATGGGGGTCTTCCCTCCCATGTACCCGGCGTCTGGGATTTCGCCTTGCGGCGTCTCCAGAATTGTCTCCCCCTAGTCTAGTATCCTCCGAGACAACACCTCGGTGTCGTCCACGGGCTTGGGGGAGGAGGCTGTCGGGAGTGAATCGATGTTCATCGCTGACTGGCCCAAAGACCCATCCGAGGAGGATACCCCGATGTGGGAATTGGCCAGACTGCATATGCATGTTCGGCATAATAAGAGCTATAAAAGAAAACATACCAGAAGTATTATAGTGTCCAGATACTTACGACTTCGCCAGGGGCTTGTCCCTGGGCAGCCACTCCTCGCCGCTGTAGGTGGCTATGGTAGTGTGGTCCGGAAGGAGGGTCTTCCCCTTTTTGGACGCCTCAGCCTCCCCCTGCGGGGCGGCCTTCCTCTTCTCCCCCCCCGGCTGTGGGGGGAGGGATTTTTTCTTCCTCCTCCTCGTCTTCGTGGGTGGAGCGCGCTCCGGTGTCTTCGGACAATGAGTCCGATACAACCTTGCGCCGGAGACCTTTCCTGGTCCCCGCGGCCTTCTTCTTGGCCTTCTTCTCCGGCACCTCATAGGGCGCCGGAAACAACATCTTCGTTAGAAGAGATGATGCTGGATCTTCAGGTAGTGGAGCCAGACAGTCGATCCGCTCCGCTATCGCTACCTAGTCCTATTGAATCAACATGGAGGCTTAGTTTCCTCCTGCGGATGTGATGGTAAAAGGCACATCTTGGAAAATATGGACACTCACCAAATGGGCTTGGCGTTTCGCGCTGAGTACGCGATCTTCGGTAATGGGTGGGGGACCTCGGCGGCCTTGAAGAGCACCTTGCAGACGTCTTCGTGCGTCGTGTTGAAGAGCTCTTGCAGTGTCTGGTGTTCGGCCGGGTCAAACTCCCACAGATTGAAAGCCCGTCTCTGACACGGAAGGATCCGGCGGATGAGCATGACCTAGACCACGATGACAAGCTTGATTTTCTTGCCTATCATATTTTTGATGTAGTTTTTGATGTAGGTCTAAAGTCCGGTCAGCTCCACCGATGAACCCCAGGCTAAGCCCTTCTCTTCCAGGAGGTGAGCCGCATGGGGATGCCGGATCAAAATATGGGGCCGCCTCCCAGTTGGTGTCACGCGGCTCGGTGATGTAGAACCCCGCCGATTGCCACCCCTTCACGGTCTCCACAAAGGAGCCTTCGGTCCAGGTGACATTGGGCATCTTGCCCACCATGGCACCCCCGCACTCCGCTTGCTGGCCAACCACCACATTTGGCTTCATGTTGAAGGTCTTCAGCCATAGGCCGAAGTGAGGCGTAATGCGGAGGAAGGCCTCGCACACGACGATAAACGCCGAGATGTTGAGGATGAAATTGGGGGCCAGATCATGGAAGTCCAGCCCTAGTAGAACATGAGCCTGCGGACGAACGGGTGGAGGGGGAATCCCAGTCCGCGGATGAAATGAGAGAGAAACACTACCCTCTCCTGGGGTTTCGGGGTGGGGATGATTTGCCCCTCGGCTGGAAGCCGGTGTGTGATGTTTGCGGCCAGGTATCTGGCCTCCCGGAGCTTCGTAATGTCCTCCTCCGTAACGGAGGAGACCATCCACTTGCCTCCCTCTCCGGACATGCTTGGAGTGGCTTTACGGAGAAGGTGAGAACTTGGGCGCTGGAGCTCGAGCGAGCGAGAATGGATGAGCAGGGGAAGAAGGAGGTGTGAGAGAAAAAGGGGAATCCTTATCCCTTTATAAAGGCGGTAAAAACTGTGCGCCTCCCCACTTGCCCCATAAAATCGCTTATTCCCCAAGCGCCGCGTTGATGGTGCGGTTGGGTTACCCACACCCGTATTGATGAGAATCCCGTGATAAGGGGACACGATCTCTTCTTCGACAAGATGTGCCGATAAAACCGCCTCGCAATATGTGCAATAGCAGGTTGAGAAAACGGTTTGTACAATGACCGGGCCGCGGTGTGATGTCATGCTATGAAAAGTTGTCAGCAGATTAGATTTGTGGAAAATTGTGCTCTCTACGGTGGTATGTGGGATTTGTTTTGCAGAGCTGGACACGGTCCTTGTGTTCAAGAACTTCTATGGAGTATTCGTAGAAGGAACCTGCCTTGCAATGCCGAAGACAATCTGCGCGCCAGAATCATTGTCATTGAAGCCTGGTTCAGGGGCTACTGAGGGAGTCCTGGATTAGGCGGTCCTCGGATAGCCGAACTATGTACATGTGCCGTACTGTTGGACTATGAAGATACAAGATTGAAGACTTCGTCCCGTGTCCGGGTGGGACTCTCCTTTGCGTGGAAGGCAAGCTTGGCTATTCGGATATGTAGATTTCCTTCTTTGTAAACCGACTCTGTGTAACCCTAGCCCCCTCCGGTGTCTATATAAACCGGAGGGTTTAGTCCGTAGGACAACAACAATTATAATCATAGGCTAGCTTCTAGGGTTTAGCCTCTACGATCTCGTGGTAGATCAACTCTTGTAATATTCATATCATCAAGATCAATCAAGCAGGAAGTAGGGTATTACCTGCATCTAGAGGGCCGGAACCTGGGTAAACATTGTGTCCCCCGCCTCCTGTTACCATTAGCCTTAGACGCACAGTTCGGGACCCCCTACCCGAGATCCGCCGGTTTTGACACCGACAAAGGCCGTAGAGGATGGAAAACTATGTTTGGGGGCTAGTCCTTCCAATGTGGAGCATTTATGTGCCATTGGCTCAACCTGAGGCACTGTGGTTGGGTTGGAATGGAGCTTTGAAGTTTGCTGCAGTAAACTTGGCCGTGCACTAGTGATCAACAGGAACTTGCACTACAAAAAAAAGACACATCCGTGACATTTTGGGCCGAACGAATTTTTTTCTGTCATACACATGACACTTCTATGACGATAATTGTGACAAAACCCGGTATCATCATACATGTGGTGGGCTCCTACTTCTATGATGAAAAATCATGACAGAAAATGGGCTTTTCATCCTGGGCGGGCCGGAGACGAAGCTGCATGACATTCTTTGGGCCGTCCATGATGGAAAAAACCGTGGTAGAAGCGAGGGCGAGGAAAATTTCGGGGAGTTCCCGGTTACGGTGGGAGGTCGGGGGCCGAGCGATGCGCATTTCTCTCGTACAGGTATGCGCGTGTGTGCGAGGCGTTGGCTTGAACTGAACCCGAGCGAGGCGTTGGGCTCTAATTGAATCCGAGCGATTGCACTGCAGGCTACGCATTACTGAACCCGAGTGATCGATCGATGGCTGTTAACTGAACCCGATCGAGCAATTCCTTCGCTACTACTGCTAACTAAAACCGATCGATTGGATGAACAGTGAGTGTTGTCGGGGGGGGGGGGGTTGGATGAACAGTGAGTGGTGGCATTGCCTCTGGATGAACATGACCCCGTGGTGTGGAGGGCTGGATGAACATTAGATGGTGGAGGGGTGCCCGTGGAGGGGTGGTTGAACAGTAGCCGGTGGAGTAGCGCACGGTGGAGGCTGGATGACCAGGAGCCCGTGGAGGCTGGAGGAGGTCAACGGTAGCCCGTGGAGGCTGGAGGAGGTCGACTGTGGAGATGAACAGTATCCAGTGGAGTCCCGTTTTGTGGTACGCCACACCCCTCCCGATGAACAAGACCCCCGTTTCGACCGTAGCACTCCAACACAAGTCCATTTCGTCCGTTTTGCGGTATGCCACACCCCTCCCGATCAACAGGACCCCCGTTTCGACCGTAGGAGGTCCGTTTCGTCCGTTTTGCGGTACGCCACACCCCTTCCGATCAACGGCACCCCCGTTTCGACCGTAGGAGGTCTGTTTCCTCCGTTCTGCAGTACGCCAGACCCCTCCCGATCAATAGGACCCTCGTTTCGAATGTGGCCGGTCGAACACAAGGATGTTTCCTCCGTTCTGCAGTATGCGAGGCCTCGTTTCCATCGCCTGTTCCGTCCAAGCCCTCCCGATGAACATGACGACGCATTCTGTTCTGACCCAGCCGGTTGGCTCCCCATGAACACGACGACAACGCTGTTTCTCTGTTCCGACCCAGCCATGTACACGACCCCTGGCCGTACGTATGCACGAGTAGGCGTTCGAGACCCCGCCCATATGTACACATACGTGGCCGTATTTTCTTTCTTGCACCCTGGCCGCTGTATGTATGTGTACATGCTACGTGCGCGCCTCTACTACGACACGTACACGCCTCTACTACGACATGTGCGCGCCTCTACATCGACCAGTATATATGTACGTACACGTTCGCGACCAGAATGACAACGCTACGTATGCTTCGACCAGGTGGGTCCCGACTGTCAGACACTTACTTGCGTGCTAAGATGTAGCTGGTGGGTCCCAGCAGTCAGGGGGCGAATCGTTTTTTTTGGACGCACTTCCTTGCATGCGAAGATGTAGCTGGTGGGTCCCAGCAGTTAGGGGGAAATGTTTTTTCGCAAAATACGGTGGCCCGTTCGGTGGGTCCCCGCTGTCAGGTGGAGTGATAACCCACAAGTGTAGGGGATCGCAACAGTTGTCAATAAGTAAGAGTGTCGAACCCAACGAGGAGCTAAAGGTAGAATAAATATTCCCTCAAGTTCTATCGACCACCGATACAACTCTATGCACGCTTGACGTTCGCTTTACCTAGAACAAGTATGAAACTAGAAGTACTTTGTAGGTGTGATAGGATAGGTTTGCAAGAATATAAAGAGCACGTAAATATAAACTAGGGGCTCTTTAGATAAAGATGCAACAAAGTAAATATAGCGAGTGTGGAAAAGTGGTGGTAGGAGTTGTGGAATTGTCCCTAAGCAATTGACTACGTTACTAGACCGCTAATCACTATTGCAATTCTATTTGAGGGAGAGGCATAAGCTAACATACTTTCTCTACTTGGATCATATGCACTTATGATTGGAACTCTAGAAAGCATCCGCAACTACTAAAGATTCATTAAGGTAAAACCCAACCATAGCATTAAAGCATCAAGTCCTCTTTATCCCATATGCAAACAACCTACTTACTCGGGTCTGTGCTTCTGTCACTCACGCCACCCACCATAAGCAAATCATAAACATATTACAAACCCTACAGCGGGAATCCCTCACACTTGCGTGACACGGAGGGCACAATAGGACAGCACCAATAATAAAACATGCAACTCAAACCAATCATAGCAATTCATCAATCACCGATAGGACAACGAAAATCTACTCAGACATCATAGGATGGCAACACATCATTGGATAATAATATGAAGCATAAAGCACCATGTTCAAGTAGAGGGTACAACGGGTTGCGGGAGAGTGGACCGCTGGATATAGATGGGGGAAGGTGATGGAGATATTGATGAATATGATGGAGGTGTTGGTGAAGATCGCGGTGATGATGATGGCCCCCGGCGGTGCTCCGGCGCCACCGGAAGCAAGGGGGAGAGAGCCCCCCTTCTTCTTCTGCTTCCTTGACCTTCTCCCTAGATGGGAGAAGTGTTTCCCCTCTGGTCCTTGGCTCCCATGGCGTGGGAGGGGCGAGAGCCCCTCCGAGATTGGATCTATCTCTCTGTTTCTGCATTCTCGTTTGTGTCTGTTTCACCGTTTCATGTATATATGGAGATTTGTAACTCCGATTGGCCTGAAACCTTCGCCGTGATTTTCTTCTTCTGAATATTAGCTTTCTTGCGAAAAAAGAAGAGCATCAACCGCCTTACAGTGGGATCACGAGGGTAGGGGGCGCGCCCAGGGCGCAGGCGCGCCCCCTGCCTCGTGACCACCTCGGGCACTGGTTCGCGTTGATTTTCCTTCCAAATTTTCCATATTTTCCAAAAATAAGCTCCGTCCGTTTTTATCCCGTTTGGACTCCGTTTGATATGGATATTCTGCGAAACCAAAAACATGCAACAGACAGGGACTGGCACTGGGCACTGGATCAATATGTTAGTCCCAAAAATAATATAAAAAATTGCCAAAAAGTATATGAAAGTTGCATAATATTGGCATGGAACAATAAAAAATTATAGATACGACGGAGATGTATCAGCATCCCCAAGCTTAATTCCTGCTCATCCTCGAGTAGGTAAATGATAAAAAAGATAATTTTTGATGTGGAATGCTACCTAGCATAATCTTGATCATATGTCTAATCATGGCATGAATATTAAGACACAAGTGATTCAAAGCAATAGTCTATCATTTGTCATAAAAGCAATAATACTTAGGGCATCCCAACAAACAATCATGTCTTTCAAAACATCAATGCTTTAGAAAGTTATCCCTACAAAATCATATAGGCTTGTATGCTCCCTTTTCTTGACACAAGGTACCCATCATGCCTATCCCAGTGTCAGCCAAGCAATTGTTTCATACTTTAGTATTCTCAAACTTTTTCAACCTTCATGCAATACATGAGCGTGAGCCATGGATATAGCACTATGGGTGGAATAGAATATGATGATGGAGGTTATGTGGAGAAGACAAAAAGGAAGAAAGTCTCACATCAACACGGCTAATCAACGGGCTATGGAGATGCCCATCAATTGATGTCAATGTGAGGAGTAGGGATTGCCATGCAACGGATGCACTAAGAGCTATAAGTGTATGAAAGCTCAAACTAAAAACTAAGTTGGTGTGCATCCAACTTGCTTGCTCATGAAGACCTAGGGCATTTGAGGAAGCACATCGTTGGAATATACAAGCCAATTTCTATAATGAAAATTCCCACTAGTAAATGAAAGTGAAAGCATAGGAGACTCTCTCTATGAAGAACATGGTGCTACTCTGAAGCACAAGTGTGGTAAAAGGATAGTAACATTGCCCCTTCTCTCTTTTTCTCTCATTTTTTTCTTTTTCCTTTTCATTTTTTTCTTTTTATTTTTTTTATTTTTTGGTGGGCTTCTTTGGCCTTTTTTTTTATTTGGGCTTCTTTGGCCTCTTTTATTTTTCATAAAGTCCGGAGTCTCATCCCGACTTGTGGGGGAATCATAGTCTCCATCATCCTTTCCTCACTGGGGCAATGCTCTAATAATGATGATCATCACACTTTTATTTACTTACAACTCAATATCTGGAACAAAGATATGACCCTATATGAATGCTTCCGGCGGTGTACCGGGATGTGCAATGATCTAGCATAGCAATGACATCAAAAAACGAACAAGCCATGTAAACATCATGCTAGCTATCTTACGATCATGCAAAGCAATATGACAATGAATGCTCAAGTCATGTATATGATGATGATGAAAGTTGCATGGCAATATATCTCGGAATGGCTATGGAAATGCCATGATAGGTAGGTATGGTGGCTGTTTTGAGGAAGATATAAGGAGGCTTAAGTGTGAAAGAGCGTATCATATCACGGGATTTGGATGCACCGGTGAAGTTTGCACCAACTCTCGAGGTGAGAAAGGGCAATGCACGGTACCGAAGAGGCTAGCAATGATGGAAAGGTAAAAGTGCGTATAATCCATGGACTCAACATTAGTCATAAAGAACTCACATACTTATTGCAAAAATTTAAAAGCCCTTGAAACAAAGTACTACACGCATACTCCTAGGGGGGTGGTTGGTAGGAGTTAACCATCGCGCGCCCCCGACCTTCACGCAAAGATAAACAATCAAAATACAATGCATGCCAATTTGGTTACATAGTTAGTAGACCATACGTGCATGCTTCGGGAATCACAAACCTTGACACCAACATCCATACTAAACACAACCATCTACTAGTACCTCCCACATATTATCACCTCTATATCGCAAAACTATTGCAAGGAATCAAACATATCATATTCAGCGATCTACAAGCTTATGTAGGATTTTATGACTAACCATGTGAATGACCAATTCCTGTCATCTCTCTAAATAGATATAAGTGAAGCAAGAGAGTTTAATTCTTTCTACAAAAGATATGCCCATGCTCTAACAAATATAAGTGAAGCAAAAGAGCATTCTACAAATGACGGTTTTCTATGTGAAGAAAAATAGGCAATCTAAACTTCAAATGATATAAGTGAAGCACATGAAGCATTCTATAAAGCCATACTCAAAAGATTTAAGTGAAGTGCAATGAGCATTCTATAAATCAACCAAGGACTATCTCATACCAGTATGGTGCATAAAAGAAAAGTGAAAACTAAATGCAAAAGACGCTCCAAGACTTGCACATAATGCATAAACGAAACGAATACGAAAACATACCGATACTTGTTGAAGAAAGAGGGGATGCCTTCCGAGGCATCCCCAAGCTTAGGCGCTGGAGTCTCCTTGAATATTTACTTGGGGTGCCTCGGGCATCCCCAAGCTTTAGCCCTTGCCTCTCTTCCTTTTCCTCATATCGAGACCTTCTCGTTTAGACACTTTATCCACACAAAACTTCAACAGAAAACTCGGTAAGATCCGTTAGTATAATAAAGCAAATCACCACTATAAGTATTGTTGAAAACCAATTCAAATTTTGTTTTTGCATTGTGTCTACTGTAATATAACTTTTCCATGGCTTAATCCACTAATATAAATTGATAGATTCATCAAAACAAGCAAACTATGCATGAAAAAAAGAATCTGTCAAAACAGAATAATCTGTAGCAATCTGAACATTCACCATACTTATGGTACCCCAAAAACTCTATAAAAATTAGGAAAAATAAACAAGTTGTACAGCAAGACAGTTCAAAAGGAATCAGAACTATTTGACGTTTCAGCTAAAAATGTAAAATCGCGCACTACAGCCAAAGTTTCTGTCCTGCACCGTACAAACGAACAAGCATCGTAAACATCCTAAAGGCAAACCTTAGCACATTATTTTTATAATACAAGGGAATTATACAAGGGGATAATTATTTTTGATGAAAAGTTTTTGTAATCAAGATTCACAAAGTTTCCGTGAGCATGAACAAAGTTCAAGGCTAGCTCCCACTTCAACAATGCTTGTCTTTCTCACTTTCACTTTCCTTTTTGAAAAGTTTTTAGGTTCCCCTCTTTATTTTTTTTGTTTTTAAACTATATAAAAGCACTCAAGAGAACTAAATGACTCTCTAAAACTTCTGGGTTGTCTCCCTGGCAGCGCTTTCTTTAAAGCCATTAAGCTAGGCATTTAGTGCTCAAGTAATGAATCCACCCGGATCCCAAGGTATATCAAAGCCAATTTTAATTAACAATGATTTGTAATTTAGTAGTGAGCACAAAGTAACATATATCATGCAACAACGAAGTCTAACTCTCTTCCTATGCATCGGCATGTCATAAAAGAACAATTCATGCACACCAAGTAAAGGCCAATGCATAGTATAAGTAGTTTCTTGCTAGTATGGGAAACATAGAGAGGTGGAGAAATAGTTCCTCTCTCATAATAATTGCAAGTAGGAGCAGCAACCACATGCATATTACATTCATCAAAATCATCATGTGCAACGGTAAAAGGCAACCCATCAATATAATCCTTAGTAAGCACAAACTTCTCCGATATAGTGTAGTCGGGAGAATTCAAAAAGATAATAGGACTATCATGCGTGGGTGCAATAGCAATAATTTCATGTTTAACATAAGGAACTATAGCAGGTTCATCTCCATAAGCATAATTCATATTGGCATCTTGGCCACAAGCATAACAAGTATCATCAAAAAGGGATATTTCAAACAAAATCAAGGGATCATAGCAATCATCATAGCAATCATCCTTCGGTAAGAACGAAGGGAAATTAAACAGTGTATGAGTTTAAGAGTTACTCTCATTAGAAGGTGGGCACGGGTAGCTAATCCGCTCTTCCTCCTTTTGTTCTTCGCTCTCCTCGTCATCTTCTTCATCCAATGAGCTCACAGTTTCATCAATTTCTTCTTCCATAGCTTCCTGCAAAATATTAGTCTCTTCTTGGACAGCGGAGAATTTCTCAATATATGGTTTAACATAGGCATTAGAAGCATAATTATCATAGCAATATTCAAGTATGGCAAAACTTTCAGAATTGTAAAGAGTAGCATCATACTTTTCAATCAAAGAAGCAATTTCTAAAGCACCCTTAAAAGCAACAAATTCTTCAATTTGTTGAACATCATAGTAATTATAAACACCCTTAGCATACGAAGATACGATTCCATTATCACTAAACTCACATTGGTAGGGAAGGTGTTTCTTAGGGTTTTCAGAACAACAAGTAAAATCATATAGATAACATAAATTCCAAGCATAGCATTGCAAACGTTGAATTTGATCCCATAATAGTTTCCCTTTTTCAGATATGCGGTGTCGCACATAACAAGCATGCTCATCTAAAGATTTGCCCTCAACTAAGCTAGTTGGGGTTTCAGCACGAGCACATAGGGATCGAAGATGATCCAAGTAAAAAGCTTCAGTAGTGTTATAGATTTTGAGTGGTTCTTCAACCATTGGAGCAGTGGGTACAACTAATTTTTTTGGTATTTTGTGTTTCCTACCCATAACTAAAGATAGAAAACAACTAAGGACAACAAATAAAAATTACTTAGTGATAAATCAAACAAGCACACACGAGAATATTCACCCCATGCTATGACTCCCCGGCAACAGCGCCAGAAAAAGGTCTTGATAACCCACAAGTGTAGGGGATCGCAACAATTTTCGATAAGTAAGAGTGTCGAACCCAGCGAGGAGCTAAAGGTAGAATAAATATTCCCTCAAGTTCTATCGACCACCGATACAACTCTATGCACGCTTGACGTTCGCTTTACCTAGAACAAGTATGAAACTAGAAGTACTTTGTAGGTGTGATAGGATAGGTTTGCAAGAATATAAAGAGCACGTAAATATAAACTAGGGGCTCTTTAGATAAAGATGCAACAAAGTAAATATAGCGAGTGTGGAAAAGTGGTGGTAGGAGTTGTGGAATTGTCCCTAAGCAATTGACTACGTTACTAGACCGCTAATCACTATTGCAATTCTATTTGAGGGAGAGGCATAAGCTAACATACTTTCTCTACTTGGATCATATGCACTTATGATTGGAACTCTAGAAAGCATCCGCAACTACTAAAGACTCATTAAGGTAAAACCCAACCATAGCATTAAAGCATCAAGTCCTCTTTATCCCATATGCAAACAACCTACTTACTCGGGTCTGTGCTTCTGTCACTCACGCCACCCACCATAAGCAAATCATAAACATATTACAAACCCTACAGCGGGAATCCCTCACACTTGCGCGACACGGAGGGCACAATAGGACAGCACCAATAATAAAACATGCAACTCAAACCAATCATAGCAATTCATCAATCACCGATAGGACAACGAAAATCTACTCAGACATCATAGGATGGCAACACATCATTGGATAATAATATGAAGCATAAAGCACCATGTTCAAGTAGAGGGTACAACGGGTTGAGGGAGAGTGGACCGCTGGATATAGATGGGGGAAGGTGATGGAGATGTTGATGAAGATGATGGAGGTGTTGGTGAAGATCGCGGTGATGATGATGGCCCCCGGCGATGCTCCGTCGCCACCGGAAGCAAGGGGGAGAGAGCCCCCATTCTTCTTCTCTTCTTCCTTGACCTTCTCCCTAGATGGGAGAAGGGTTTCCCCTCTGGTCCTTGGCTCCCATGGCGTGGGAGGGGCGTGAGCCCCTCCGAGATTGGATCTATCTCTTTGTTTCTGCGTTCTCTTCTGGCTCTGTTTCGCCGTTTCGTGTATATATGGAGATCCGTAACTCCGATTGGCCTGAAAGCTTCACCGTGATTTTTTTTTCTGAATATTAGCTTTCTTGCGGCAAAAGAAGAGCATCAACCGCATTACGGTGGGCTCACGAGGGTAGGGGGAGCGCCCAGGGGAGGCAGGCGCGCCCCCCTGCCTCATGACCACCTCGGGCACAGGCTCGCGTTGATTTTCCTTCCAAATTTTCCATATTTTCCAAAAATAAGCTCCATCCGTTTTTATCCCGTTTGGACTCCGTTTGATATGGATATTCTGCAAAACCAAAAACATGCAACAAACAGGGACTGGCACTGGGCACTGGATCAATATGTTAGTCCCAAAAATAATATAAAAAGTTGCCAAAAAGTATATGAAAGTTGCATAATATTGGCATGGAACAATCAAGAATTATAGATACGACGGAGACGTATCATGGAGGAATAATTATTTTGCGCGTAATAAGGAGGCACTTCCTTGCTACGGCCGTGGACCCAGCTGTCAGCCTCTCCACGTACAGTCCACGTCCGATGGAAGCCGTTCCTTGACCATGTTGACCACGCCGCGCCGAGAGCACCAGGGCAATGGACGACGGCGAGGCCTAGGAAGGGGACGACGCGGAGCCGGGGAAGACGCGGCAGTGGATGCCCATGCATATAGGAGTACGAGGGTTCACTGGTTCACTGCAGCGTGAGGCTGCCGTCGCCGCAGAATAACAAGGGGTGTGGGTGAGTAGAGGGATGGCCTGGCCAGCGGTGGGAGTAGTAGGTGGCGGTGATGTTGGGGAACATTGCAGAAAATAAATTTTTTCTTACGGTTTCACCAAGATCTATCTATGAGTTCATCTAAGCAACGAGTCATGGGAGAGAGATTGCATCTACATACCACTTGTAGATCGTGTGCGGAAGCGTTCAAGGGAACGGGGATGATGGAGTCGTACTCGCCGTGATCCAAATCACCGATGACCAAGTGCTGAACGGACAGCACCTCCACGTTCAACACACATACGGAGCGGATGACGTCTCCTCCTTCTTGATCCAGCAAGGGGGAAGGAGAGGTTGAGGAAGAAGGCTCCAGCAGCAGCACGACGACGTGATGATGGTGGAGAGGCAGTACTCCGACAGGGCTTCGCCAAGCACTCAACGGAGGAGGAGAGGTGTTGGGGAGGGGAGGGGCTGCGCCTTGGATCAGGTGTTCAGCCCTCCCCTTGCCCTCTATTTATAGGGGAAGGGGGAAGGGGGCCAGCCCCCTCTAGATGAGATCTAGAGGGGGGGGGGCGGCCAGGGAGGGGGGCTTGCCCCCCAAGCAAGGGGGGCGCCCCCACTAGGGTCCCCCCCAACCCTAGGTGCATGGGCCCAAGGGGGGGGGCGCCCAGCCCTCCAAGGGCTGGTTCCCTGCCCCTTGCGGCCCATGAGGCCCTCTGAGAGGGGTGGCCCCTCTCGGTGGACCCCCAGAACCCCTCCGGTGGCCCCGGTACAATACCGATATGCCCCCGAAACTTTCCGGTGTCCGTATGACAACTTCCCATATATAAATCTTCACCTTCAGACCATTCCGGAACTCCTCGTGACGTCCGGGATCTCATCCGGGACTCCGAACAACATTCGGTAATCACATATAAGTCTTCCTAATAACCCTAGCGTCACCGAACCTTAAGTGTGTAGACCCTACGGGTTCGGGAGACATGCAGACATGACCGAGATGGCTCTCTGGTCAATAACCAACAGCGGGATATGGATACCCATGTTGGCTCCCACATGCTCCTCGATGATCTCATCGGATGAACCACGATGTCGAGGATTCAATCAACCCCGTTGAGGGAGTCCTGGATTAGGGGGTGTCCGGATAGCCGGACTACCATCATCAGCCAAACTATCATCGAACGGACTATCATCATCGACTGGACTCCAAGACTATGAAGATACAAGATTGAAGACTTCGTCCCGTGTCCGGATGGGACTTTCCTTGGCGTGGAAGGCAAGCTTGGCGATACGGATATGTAGATCTCCTACCATTGTAACCGACTCTATGTAACCCTAGCCCTCTCCGGTGTCTATATAAACCGGATGGCTCTAGTCCGTTGGAAACAACAACAACCATTACAATCATACCATAGGCTAGCTTCTAGGGTTTAGCCTCCTTGATCTCGTGGTAGATCCACTCTTGTAAACATCCACAATATCAATATCAATCAAGCAGGACGTAGGGTTTTACCTCCATCAAGAGGGCCCGAACCTGGGTAAAACATCGTGTCCCTTGTCTCCTGTTACCATCCGCCTAGACGCACAGTTCGGGACCCCCTACCCGAGATCCGCCGGTTTTGACACCGACATTGGTGCTTTCATTGAGAGTTCCTCTGTGTCGTCACCGATAGGCTTGATGGCCTCTTCAATCGACAACGACGCAGTCCTGGGTGAGACTTTTCTCCCCGGACAGATCTTCGTATTCGGCGGCTTCGCACTGCGGGCCAACTCACTTGGCCATCTGGAGCAGATCGAAAGCTACGCCCCTGGCCGTCAGGTCAGGTTTGGAAGCCTAAACTTCACGGCCGATATCCGCGGGGACTTGATCTTCGATGGATCTGAGCCACAGCCGAGCGTGCCGCGCTGTCACGATGGGCACGACCTAACTCTGCCGCCGGACAGCACCTTGGAGGCCGCACACGAATCCGCTCCGACCCATAGTCCGGAGCCGATCGCTCAGATCGAGGACGGATGGCTGGACACCGCCTCGGGAGCTGCAACTTCTACGGCGATGGAGCCGAACACTTACCTTGTCCCGCATAAAGCTCATGACTCCGAGGTGCCGGACTCCCTGCCGGACTCCGAACCTCCTGCGCCCCTGCCAGTCGAATCCGACTGGGCGCCGATCATGGAATTCACCGCTGCGGACATCTTTCAGCACTCACCCTTCGGCGATATCTTAAATTCGCTGAAGCATCTCTCGCTATCCGGAGAGCCCTGGCCGAACTACGGCCAGGATGGTTGGGACGCGGACGACGAAGAAATTCAGAGCCCACCCACCACCCACTTCGTAGCCACCGTCGACGATCTAACCGACGTACTCGACTACGACTCCGAAGACATCGACGGTATGGACGACGATGCCGGAGACTATCAAGAACCAGTGCCTACAGGACACTGGAAGACCACCTCGTCATACGACATATACATGGTGGACACCCCAAAAGATGGGGACGGCCAAGAAGCAACGGAGGCCGATTCCTTAAAGAAACAGCCCAAGCGCCGACGTCAGCGGCGCCGCTCTAAATCCCGCCACAGCAAGAATGGAGATTCCGGCACAGGAGATAATAACACCCCGGAAAGTGCCGAAGACAACCCCCTCCAGCACGATCCAGCGCAGGAGGAGGCAGAAGCAAGCCCTCACGAGAGGGCGGCAGACGAAGAGGTCGAGGATGATAATTACTTACCTCCCTCCGGAGACGAGGCAAGCCTCGACGACGACGAATTCGTCGTGCCTGAGGATCCCGTCGAACAAGAGCGTTTCAGACGCAGGCTAATGGCCACGGCAAACAGCCTAAAGAAAAAGCAGCAACAGCTTCAAGCTGATCAAGACCTACTGGCCGACAGATGGACCGAGGTCCTCGCGGCCGAAGAGTATGAACTCGAACGCCCCTCCAAAAATTACCCAAAACGCAAGTTGCTCCCCCGACTAGAGGAGGAAGCATACAAACCTGCATCACCAGCGCACAATACGGCAGACCGACCACCTCGTGGCCGCGACAGAGAGGCCTGCAAGCCCTCCACCAAAACCGTACCCCGACATCGCTCAAAAAGCATGAAGCCACGGGGGAACGCGCCGGACTTGCGGGATATATTGGAGGACAAGGCAAGACAATCCAGATCTATCTATGGATCACGTGGGCGCCCCAAGACCCACGACGAATACCGTCGCGCCGGATACAACTACTCCGGCCGGGCCGAACACAGCAGACAACGCTCTTTCGAGCTACGTCGCGACATTGCTCAATACAGAGGCGCCGCACACCCACTATGCTTCACTGACGAAGTAATGGATCATCAAATCCCTGAAGGGTTTAAACCCGTTAATATCGAATCCTACGATGGCACAACAGACCCTGCGGTTTGGATTGAGGATTATCTCCTCCATATACATATGGCCCGCGGCGACGATCTTCACGCCATCAAATATCTCCCGCTCAAGCTTAAAGGACCAGCTCGGCATTGGCTTAACAGCCTGCCCGCAGAGTCAATTGGATGCTGGGAAGACCTGGAAGCCGCATTCCTCGACAACTTCCAGGGCACGTATGTGCGACCACCGGACGCAGATGACCTAAGCCACATAATCCAGCAGCCAGACGAATCGGCCAGGCAATTCTGGACACGGTTCTTAACAAAGAAAAATCAAATCGTCGACTGTCCGGATGCAGAGGCCCTCGCTGCCTTCAAACATAACATCCGCGACGAGTGGCTGGCCCGGCACCTAGGACAGGAAAAGCCGAAATCCATGGCAGCCCTCACATCACTCATGACCCGCTTCTGTGCGGGAGAGGATAGCTGGCTAGCTCGCAGCAACAACCTCAGCAAAAACGCTGGCAGTCCGGATACCAAGGACCGCAATGGCAGGTCGCGTCGAAACAAAAACAAACGCCGCATTAACGGCGACAGCAATGAGGATACGGCAGTCAACGCCGGATTCCGAGGCTCCAAGCCCGGTCAACGGAAGAAGCCATTCAAAAGAACCACTCCGGGCCCGTCCATTTGGACCGAATACTCGACCGCTCCTGTCAAATACATGGAACCCCCGAAAAGCCAGCTAACCACACCAACAGAGATTGTTGGGTATTCAAGCAGGCAGGCAAATTAATCGCCGAAAACAATGACAAGGGGCTACACAGCGATGACGAGGAAGAGACCCGGCCGCCGAACAACAGAGGACAAAAGGGATTCCCCCCTCAAGTTCGGACGGTAAACATGATATACGCAACGCATATCCCAAGAGGGAGCGGAAGCGTGCACTAAGGGACGTATACGCGATGGAGCCAGTCGCCCCAAAATTCAACCCATGGTCCTCTTGCCCGATCACTTTCGATCGAAGAGACCATCCGACCAGTATCCGCCATGGCGGATTCGCCGCATTGGTTTTAGACCCAATCGTCGATGGATTTCACCTCACGAGAGTCCTGATGGACGGCGGCAGTAGCCTGAACCTGCTTTATCAGGATACAGTGCGCAAGATGGGCATAGACCCTTCAAGGATTAAACCTACAAAGACAACCTTCAAAGGCGTCATACCAGGTGTCGAGGCCAGTTGTACAGGCTCAGTCACACTGGAAGTGGTCTTCGGATCCCCGGATAATTTCCGAAGCGAGGAGTTAATCTTCGACATAGTCCCGTTCCGCAGTGGCTATCACGCTCTGCTCGGACGAACCGCGTTCGCAAAATTCAACGCGGTGCCGCATTATGCATACCTTAAGCTCAAGATGCCAGGCCCTCGTGGAGTCATCACGGTCAATGGAAACACGGAACGCTCCCTCCGAACGGAGGAACATACAGCGGCTCTCGCGGCAGAAGTACAGAGCAGCCTTTTAAGGCAATTTTCGAGTCCGGCCGTTAAACGACCGGACACGGCCAAACGCGCCCGGAGCAACATCAACCAAGACCACCTGGCACGTTCCGAGCACGCGTAGCAATGCGGCCTCAACCCCAGCCCTCGCACAATTGTAAGACAAACTCTCCGCGTACATAATTACGCCCTGGAGATACCATGGGCATAGGGGGAGAGGCACAACCACAACAGACCCAGAGTGCGGTTCGACCACACCAGGGGCTCCCAAGTGTGTCGCTCTTTTTATCTTTTATTTCTCTCTTTTTTATACAGAACTCTGTCCGGCGGCGAACCTGCCGAACTCATGATGCAACAGCCAGGGAGGGACAAAGGCCGCGACGAACACTCAGGTGGTCTCCATTACGAGCATTAAATTTGTTAAATACACCATTCCGCGGCCTACCCCTGGAGGGAGACGCCTTTAATTCGTCCAATCCCTTGCTTTCCGCACTATTTGTATCATTCCGCACTCATAGCAGATCTTCTCGAATAAAATGCAGCACTTTTTGCCCATAATTGCATTACCTTATATATATATGTTCATTTACGACATGTTGCATCCGTACATTTTGGTACGGCCAAATACACCAGGGGCTTATGTTCCCCGCATTATGGTGTGATAAAGTCCGCACACTTTCACAAGTGCGGCACCCCGAACTTATAGCATTATATGAATCGGCTCCGAATCATGTCTTGGGTCAATAGTTGGGTTTGCCCGGCTCCCATGTTTGGCACCTTACGTTCCGTTCTATCGGCTAAGGTAGCACTGGGAGAACCACTGCGATTGCGCCCCGGTTGAGCCGGGTTAACGCCTCAGTGGAGAAAGCTAAAACTGACTGTCATGATAAGGCGAGAGACTGGTCGCTGTTCGAGAGGTCTTTTCGGGTCCTTAAAGACCTACGCCGCTTCGAGCGAAGTTCCGGATAATGTCCGACGAAGGCGTGGATAGCGCCCCGAATTCGGTCTTCCGAATACTAGGGGCTTCGCCGAAATTTAAAATTATAGAATTCTATGGCTAAGTGAGAGTGTTCAAGCACTATAAGTCCGGTTGCCTTGTTCGTTGTGTTGAGCGCCTCCCTAGATGGACCCAAAAATGGGAACAAGAGTGCTCAAGTTTATCCCGAACACCCCAGCACTCGTGGCATGGGGGCTGAAGCCGACGACTTGCCATCTCTCAGATTTAATAAACGGCCGCACAGAAGGTAATATTTTAAATTAACAAGCGTTGCTTAGCGCATATGAACAAAGTTTTCAGCGCACAGGATAACACATTGCGAATTTACTCAATAATTACATCCCTGGGGCACTCATCCGCAATCTTGCGGGCACCCTTCAGGACAGTCTTATAGTACATTCGGGCGTACGATATTCCTTGCCCGCTGGTGGCGCGTCAGTGATTAGCTTCTCCGCATCCAGCTTGCCCCAATGCACCTTTGCGCGGGCAAGGGCCCGACGAGCACCTTCAATACAGGCGGAGCGCTTGATAACCTCCACCCAGGGGCACGCATCCACCAACCGTCGCACGAGGCCGAAGTAGCTCCCAGGCATGGCCTCTCCAGGCCACAGCCGGACTATGAGGCCCTTCATGGCCTGCTCGGCCGCCTTGTGGAGCTCGACCAGCTGCTTCAGCTGGTCGCTAGGGGGCACCGGATGGCCGGCCTCAGCATACTGAGACCAGAAGACCTTCTCCGTTGAGCTCCCCTCCTCGGCTCGGTAGAATGCGGCGGCATCAGACACGCTGCGAGGCAGATCTGCAAACGCCCCTGGAGAGCTCCGAATTCGGGTAAGTAACACGTAATTTACATTCACATGCTTGCTTTGCATGAAAAATGCCTTACCCGCCGCTATCTTCCTCACCAACTCAATCTCCTGAAGGGACTTATGGGCATCGGCCTTGGCAGTCTTGGCACTTTCGAGAGCCGAGGCAAGCTCGGACTCTCGAGTCTTTGAGTCACGCTCCAAACTCTCATGCTTTTCCATGAGAGCCTGGAGCTCTTGCTGAACCACCGCCACCCGCGCCTCCTGCTTTTCTCGCTCTGCCCGTTCCGCGGCCGCATTGCGTTCGGCCGCAGACACGGCCTCCTTCAGGGTCGCCACCTCGTTCGTGGCCCCTGCAGTACCCATGTTATCCTTGTTATTTTTTGTTGCAACCTAAATCCTTTTCTGTAAGGTACAAGTTCAAAGTGGTGTTACTCACCTTCTTTGTCCTGGAGCTGCTTCTTGGCGCGGCCGAGCTCTTGCTCGGACCGCTCGAGCTCCTGCTTCAAAGCACCGACCTCCGCAGTCAGTGCGGCAGAGGTCAGCAGCGCAGCCTGCAACCCATATTGACATAATTTTTTAGCAACCCTGCGTATATCTTTTTTTTTCAGATCCTCAGTCCGGCTTTTCTTTCCGAACACCGAACCGAGCATCAGGGGCTACTGTCTATGCGGTATTACATTGCATATTTTTAACTTCTTACCTCAAAGCCTGATAGAAGGCTACTGCAGGCTTCGGTCAGCCCGCTCTTGGCGAGCTGTACCTTCTGAATCACCGCACTCATAATAGTGCGGTGTTCTTCCTCGATGGAAGCGCTCTGGAGCGCCTCCAACAAATTGTCCGGCGCCTCCGGTTGGACGGAAGCCGCCGGCGTCACGGTCTTGCCCTTCTTGCGAAGGGGCCGCCGGCCGGACTCCGGAACCACTGCGGGTTCTGATATGGAGTCCGGCGCAAAGTCCGGGAGGCCGCCTTGTGGCGCCTCCGGAGCCTCCCCCTGATGGGTCCCTTCTTGGGATCCCACCTCGGCGTCCTCGGTGTCGCGAGGGGTGGAGGCGGTCGGGATGGAGTCTACATCCGACGGAGCCAACGACCCGCTCGATGAAGCGGGGAGATCATCATTGGCCGGACTACATGCAGCATGCGGCATCAGAATGACACTATGTGACATAGAAAAAGAAATTATAAATCACTCAGGAATCCGGATACTTACGATCTCGCCGGAGGCCTGGCCCTTGAAGGCCATTCTTCCTCGCCAACTTTGATGTTGGCGGAGCTGTCCGGGGGAATAGTCCTTCCCCTCTTGGACCCTTCGGCCTCCCCTGTTGGGGAAGCCTTCCTCTTCCTCTCTCCCTCCTCTGGGAGAGAGTCCTCTTCTCCTCCTTGTTTTCGGGGGAGGAGTCCGCCCCGGAGTCGTCGGACACCTGAAAACGGGAACTCTTTTGAGCACCCGTGGCCTCCTTCTTGGCCTTCTTCTCCGGCACCACGTGCGGTGCCGGAACCAGCAGCCTCGCTAGACAGGCGTCTACTGGGTTTTCTGGCATAGGAGCCGGGCAGATAATCTGCTCCGCCTTCCTCATCCAGTCCTGTCAAAGGAAAAGGGGAAATTAAAACCCGTGTAGAGTCAAACTATGAAAAGCAAGTGTCCCGTAAGGGGGTAGAATCACTTGCCTCGTCGGCTTGGCGCTGCAAGCGAAATCCGCGATCTTCAGTCGCGGATGCGGGGGCTTCGGCGCCCTTAAACAGCACCCTCCAGGCGCCTTCGTACGTCGTGTCGAAGAGCCCGCTCAGCGCCTGGTGCTGTTCCGGATTGAACTCCCACAGATTGAATGCCCGCTCTTGGCATGGGAGAATCCGGCGGACGAGCATGACTTGGACCACGTTAACCAGCCTGAGCTTCTTCACCAGCTTCTGGATACAGGCTTGGAGTCCCGTCAGCTCCTCCGAACTACCCCACAGCAAGCCCTTCTCTTTCCAGGAGGTGAGCTGCGTGGGGATACCAGATCTGAACTCGGGGGCCGCCGCCCACTTAGGGTCGCGCGGCTCGGTGATATAGAACCACCCCGATTGCCACCCCTTGACGGATTCCACGAAGGCCCCTTCGAACCAAAGGACATTGGGCATCTTGCCCAACATGGCGCCTCCGCACTCCGCTTGAGTGCCCTTCACTACCTTCGGCTTGACATTGAAGGTCTTGAGCCACAAGCCGAAGTGGGGCTGGATGCAGAGGAAGGCCTCGCACACGACGATAAACGCCGAGATGTTGAGGATGAAGTTCGGCGCCAGATCATGGAAATCCAGGCCGTAGTAGAACATGAGCCCCTGGACAAAGGGGTGAAGTGGAAAATCCAGTCCGCGGAGGAAGTGGGGAAGAAAAACGACCCCCTCATGGGGCCTGGGGGTGGGGATGAGCTGCCCCTCGTCGGGCAGCCGGTGCGCGATGTCGCCGGACAGGTAGCCGGCGCTGCGCAGTCTTTTGATGTGCTCCTCCGTAACGGAGGAGGTCATCCACTTGCCTCCCGCTCCGGACATAACTGGGGAAGGTTGAGACGAGATGTGCGGGCTTGGGCGCTGGAGCTCGAGTGCACGGAGATGGATAAGCAGAGGAGGAAGAGGGCGTAGGTGAAAAGGTGAATCCTTATCCCTTATACGGGCGGGTGAAGTCTACGTGTCCCCCACCGGCCTGGTAAAACTCGCTTATCCCCCAAGCGTCACCATCAATGGCGCGGTTGGGTTACCCACGTCCGTATTGATGAGAATCCCGGATTAAGGGGGAACATGATCTCTGCTTCGACAAGACGTACCAAGGAAACCGCTTCGCTAAATGCGCTGAGGTGGTAGAGTAAAAAACGATTCAAGTAATGGCTTGGTAGTGGCGTGACGTCATGCAAAAAACGTCAGCAGATTGAACTTGTGTATATATTATTATTCTCTCTACGGTGGAATGTGGAATTTATTTTGCAGAGCCGGTTCACAATCTTCTATCATTTAGAGGAGGAACCCGCCTTGCAATGCCAAGCAATATACGCGCCGGACTTATCGTCATTGAAGCCTGGTTCAGGGGCTACTGAGGGAGTCCTGGATTAGGGGGTGTCCGGATAGCTGGACTAGCATCATCAGCCGAACTATCATCGGCCGGACTATCATTATCGACCGGACTCCAAGACTATGAAGATACAAGATTGAAGACTTCGTCCCGTGTCCGGATGGGACTTTCCTTGGCGTGGAAGGCAAGCTTGGCGATACAGATATGTAGATCTCCTACCATTGTAACCGACTCTATGTAACCCTAGCCCTCTCTGGTGTCTATATAAACCGGATGGCTCTAGTCCGTAGGACAACAACAACAACCATTACAATCATACCATAGGCTAGCTTCTAGGGTTTAGCCTCCTTGATCTCGTGGTAGATCCACTCTTGTAAACATCCACAATATCAATATCAATCAAGCAGGACGTAGGGTTTTACCTCCATCAAGAGGGCCCGAACCTGGGTAAAACATCGTGTCCCTTGTCTCCTGTTACCATCCACCTAGACGCACAGTTCGGGACCCCCTACCCGAGATCCGCCGGTTTTGACACTGACACCCGTATACAATTCCCTTTGTCAATTGGTACGTTACATGCCCGAGACTCGATCGTCGATATCCCAATACCTCGTTCAGTCTCGTTACCGGCAAGTCACTTTACTCGTACCGTAATGCATGATCCCGTGACCAAACACTTGGTCACTTTGAGCTCATTATGATGATGCATTACCGAGTGGGCCCAGAGATACCTCTCTATCATACGGAGTGACAAATCCCAGTCTCGATCCGTGTCAACCCAACAGACACTTTCGGAGATACCTGTAGTGCACCTTTATAGTCACCCAGTTATGTTGTGACGTTTGGTACACCCAAAGTACTCCTACGGTATCCGGGAGTTACACGATCTCATGGTCTAAGGAAGAGATACTTGAGATTGGAAAAGCTCTAGCAAAACGAACTACACGATCTTGTGCTATGCTTAGGATTGGGTCTTGTCCATCACATCATTCTCCTAATGATGTGATCCCGTTGTCAATGACATCTAATGTCCATAGTCAGGAAACCATGACTATCTGTTGACCAACGAGCTAGTCAACTAGAGGCTTACTAGGGACGTATTTGGTCTAAGTATTCACACGTGTATTACGATTTCCGGATAATACAATTATAGCATGAATAAAAGACAATTATCATGAACAAGGAAATATAATAATAATCCTTTTATTATTGCCTCTAGGGCATATTTCCAACAGTCTCCCACTTGCACTAGAGTCAATAATCTAGTTACATTGTGATGAATTGAACACCCATAGAGTTCTGGTGTTGATCATGTTTTGCTCGCGAGAGAGGTTTAGTCAACGAATCTGTGACATTCAGATCCGTATGTACTTTGCAAATATCTATGTCTCCATCTTGAACATTTTCACGGATGGAGTTGAAGCGACGCTTGATGTGCCTGGTCTTCTTGTGAAACCTGGGCTCCTTGGCAAGGGCAATAGCTCCAGTGTTGTCACAGAAGAGTTTGATCGGCCCTGATGCATTGGGTATGACTCCTAGGTCGGTGATGAACTCCTTCACCCAAATTGCTTCATGTGCTGCCTCCGAGGTTGCCATGTACTCCGCTTCACATGTAGATCCCGCCACGACGCTCTGCTTGCAGCTGCACCAGCTTACTGCTCCACCATTCAACATATACACGTATCCGGTTTGTGACTTAGAGTCATCCAGATTTGTGTCGAAGCTAGCGTCGACGTAACCCTTTACGGCGAGCTCTTCGTCACCTCCATAAACGAGAAACATGTCCTTTGTCCTTTTCAGGTACTTCAGGATATTCTTGACCGCTGTCCAGTGTTCCTTGCCGGGATTACTTTGGTACCTTCCTACCAAACTTACGGCAAGGTTTACATCAGGTCTGGTACACAGCATGGCATACATAATAGATCCTATGGCTGAAGCATAGGGGATGACACTCATCTCTTCTTTATCTTTTGCCGTGGTCGGGCATTGAGCCGAGCTCAATCTCACACCTTGCAGTACAGGCAAGAACCCTTTCTTGGACTGATCCATTTTGAACTTCTTCAAAATCTTATCAAGGTATGTGCTTTGTGAAAGACCTATGAGGCGTCTCGATCTATCCCTATAGATCTTGATGCCTAATATGTAAGCAGCTTCTCCAAGGTCCTTCATTGAAAAACACTTATTCAAGTAGGCCTTAATGCTGTCCAAAAGTTCTATATCATTTCCCATCAAAAGTATGTCATCTACATATAATATGAGAAATGCTACAGAGCTCCCACTCACTTTCTTGTAAACGCAGGCTTCTCCATAAGTCTGCATAAACCCAAACGCTTTGATCATCTCATCAAAACGAATGTTCCAACTCCGAGATGCTTGCACCAGCCCATAAATGGATCACTGGAGCTTGCATACTTTGCTAGCATTCTTAGGATCGACAAAACCCTCTGGCTGCATCATATACAGTTCTTCCTTAAGATGCCCATTAAGGAATGCCGTTTTGACATCCATCTGCCATATCTCATAATCATAGTATGAGCAATTTCTAACATGATTCGGACGGACTTTAGCTTCACTACGGGAGAGAAAGTCTCATCGTAGTCAACCCCTTGAACTTGTCGATAACCCTTAGCGACAAGTCGAGATTTATAAATGGTAATATTACCATCCGCGTCCATCTTCTTCTTAAAGATCCATTTGTTTTCTATCGCTTGCTGATCATCGGGCAAGTCTGTCAAAGTCCATACTTTGTTTTCATACATGGATTCTATCTCGGATTGCATGGATTCAAGCCATTTGTTGGAATATAGGCCCGCCATTGCTTCTTCATAGTTCAAAGGTTCACCATTGTCTAACAACATGATTTCCAGGACAGGGTTGCCATACCACTCTGGTGTGGAACGCGTCCTTGTGGACCTACGAGGTTCAGTAGCAACTTGATCCGAAGTACCTTGATCATAATCATTAATTTCCTCTCCAGTTGGTGTAGGCACCACATGAACATTTTCCTGAGCTGCACTACTTTCCGGTTCAAGAGGTAGTACTTCATCGAGTTCTACTTTCCTCCCACTTACTTCTTTCGAGAGAAACTCGTTTTCCAGAAAGGATCCATTCTTGGCAACAAAGGTCTTGCCCTTGGATCTTAAGTAGAAGGTATACCCAATGGTTTCCTTAGGATATCCTATGAAGACGCATTTTTTCGACTTGGGTTCGAGCTTTTCAGGTTGTAATTTCTTGACATAAGCATCGCATCCCCAAACTTTTAGAAATGATAGCTTAGGTTTCTTCCCGAACCATAATTCATACGGTGTCATCTCAATGGATTTAGACAATGCCCTATTTAAAGTGAATGTAGTTGTCTCTAGAGCGTATCCCCAAAATGATAGCGGTAAATCGGTAAGAGACATCATAGACCGCACCATATCCAATAGAGTGCGATTACGACATTCAGACACACCGTTACGCTGAGGTGTTCCAGGCGGCGTGAGTTGTGAAACGATTCCACATTTCCTTAAGTGTGTACCAAATTCGTGACTTAAGTATTCTCCTCCACTATCTGATTGTAGGAACTTTATCTTTCGGTCACGTTGATTCTCTACCTCATTCTGAAATTCCTTGAACTTTTCAAAGGTCTCAGACTTGTGTTTCATCAAGTAGACATACCCATATCTACTCAAGTCATCAGTGAGAGTGAGAACATAACGATATCCTCCGCGAGCCTCAATGCTCATTGGACCGCACACATCGGTATGTATGATTTCCAATAAGTTGGTTGCTCGCTCCATTGTTCCGGAGAACGGAGTCTTGGTCATTTTGCCCATGAGGCATGGTTTGCATGTTTCAAATGATTCATAATCGAGAGACTCTAAAAGTCGATCAGCATGGAGCTTCTTCATGCGCTTGACACCAATGTGACCAAGGCGGCAGTGCCACAAGTATGTGGGACTATCGTTATCAACTTTACATCTTTTGGTATTCACACTATGAATATGTGTAACATTACGTTCGAGATTCATTAAGAATAAACCATTGACCATCGGGGCATGACCATAAAACATATCTCTCATATAAATAGAACAACCATTATTCTCGGATTTAAATGAGTAGCCATCTCGTATTAAACAAGATCCAGATACAATGTTCATGCTCAAACTTGGCACTAAATAACAATTATTGAGGTTCATAACTAATCCCGTGGGTAAATGTAGAGGTAGCGTGCCAACGACGATCACATCGACCTTGGAACCATTCCCGACGCGCATCATCACCTCGTCCTTCGCCAGTCTCCGCTTATTCCGCAGCTCCTGTTGTGAGTTACAAATATGAGCAACGACACCGGTATCAAATACCCAGGAGTTACTACGAGTACTAGTAAGGTACACATAAATTACATGTATATCACATATACCTTTAGTGTTGCCGACCTTCTTGTCCGCTAAGTATTTGGGGCAGTTCCGCTTCCAGTGACCCTTCCCCTTGCAATAAAAGCACTCAGTCTCAGGCTTGGGCCATTCTTTGACTTCTTCCCGGCAACTGGCTTACCGGGCGCGGCAACATCTTTGCCGTCCTTCTTGAAGTTCTTCTTACCCTTGCCCTTCTTGAACTTAGTGGTCTTATTGACCATCAACACTTGATGTTCTTTCTTGATTTCAACCTCTGCTGACTTCAGCATTGAAAATACTTCAGGAATGGTCTTCACCGTCCCCTGCATATTGTAGTTCAACACAAAGCTCTTGTAGCTCGGTGGGAGCGACTGAAGGATTCTGTCAATGACCGCCTCGTCCGGGAGGTTGATCTCCAGCTGGGACAGGCGGTTGTGCAACCCAGACATTTTGAGTATGTGCTCACTGACAGAACTGTTTTCCTCCATCTTACAACTATAGAACTTGTCGGAGACTTCATATCTCTCGACCCGGGCATGAGCTTGAAAAACCATTTTCAGCTCCTCGAACATCTCATATGCTCCGTGTTTCTCAAAACGCTTTTGGAGCCCCGGTTCTAAGCTGTAAAGCATGCCGCACTGAACGAGGGAGTAATCATCAGCACGTGACTGCCAAACGTTCATAACGTCTTGGTTCTCTGGGATGGGTGCTTCACCTAGCGGTTCATCTAGGACATATGCTTTCTTGGCTGCTATGAGGATGATCCTCAGGTTTCGGACCCAGTCCGAATAGTTGCTGCCATGATCTTTCAGCTTGGTTTTCTCTAGGAACGCGTTGAAGTTCATGTTGACATGAGCGTTGGCCATTTGATCTACAAGACATATTTTGCAAAAGTTTTTAGACTAAGTTCATGATAATTAAGTTCATCTAATCAAATTATTGAATGAAATCCCACTCAGATTTGACATCCCTCTAGTCATCTAAGTGTTACACGATCCGAGTCGACTAGGCCGTGTCCGATCATCACGTGAGACGGACTAGTCATCATCGGTGAACATCTCCATGTTGATCGTATCTTCCATACGACTCATGTTCGACCTTTCGGTCTCTTGTGTTCCGAGGCCATGTCTGTACATGCTAGGCTCGTCAAGTTAACCCTAAGTGTTCTGCATGTGTAAATCTGTCTTACACCCGTTGTATGTGAACATAAGGATCTATCACACCCGATCATCACGTGGTGCTTCGAAACGACGAACTTTAGCAATGGTGCACAGTTAGGGGGAACACTTTCTTGAAATTATTATAAGGGATCATCTTATTTACTACCGCCGTTCTAAGTAAACAAGATGCATAAAACATAATAAACATCACATGCAATTATATAGTAGTGACATGATATGGCCAATATCATATAGCTCCTTCGATCTCCATCTTCGGGGCTCCATGATCATCTTCGTCACCGGCATAACACCATGATCTCCATCATCATGATCTGCATCATTGTGTCTTCATGAAGTTGTCACGCCAACGACTACTTGTACTTCTATGGCTAACGTGTTTAGCAATAAAGTAAAGTAATTTACATGGCGTTCTTCAATGACATGCAGGTCATACAAAAAATAAAGACAACTCCTATGGCTCCTGCCGGTTGTCATACTCATCGACATGCAAGTCGTGATTCCTATTACAAGAACATGATCTCATACATCACAATATATCATTCATCATTCATCACAACTTCTGGCCATATCACATCACATGACAATTGCTGCAAAAACAAGTTATACGTCCTCTAATTGTTGTTGCATCTTTTACGTGGCTGCAATTGGGTTCTAGCAAGAACGTTTTCTTACCTACGAATAACCACAACGTGATTTTGTCAACTTCTATTTACCCTTCATAAGGACCCTTTTCATCGAATCCGCTCCAACTAAAGTAGGAGAGACAGACACCCGCTAGCCACCTTATGCAACTAGTGCATGTCAGTCGGTGGAACCTGTCTCACGTAAGCGTACATGTAAGGTCGGTCCGGGCCGCTTCATCCCACAATACCGCTGAAGCAAGAAAAGACTAGTAGCGTCAAGCAAGTTGACAAGATCTACGCCCACAACAAAATTGTGTTCTACTCGTGCAATAGAGAAATACGCATATACCTAGCTCATGATGCCACTGTTGGGGAACGTTGCAGAAAATAAAAATTTTCTTACGGTTTCACCAAGATCCATCTATGAGTTCATCTAAGCAACGAGTCATGGGAGAGATATTGCATCTACATACCACTTGTAGATCGCGTGCGGAAGCGTTCAAGGGAACGGGGATGATGGAGTCGTACTCGCCGTGATCCAAATCACCGATGACCAAGTGCTGAACGGACAGCACCTCCGCGTTCAACACATGTACGGAGCGGATGACGTCTCCTCCTTATTGATACAACAAGGGGGAAGGATAGGTTGAGGAAGAAGGCTCCAGTAGCAGCACGACGGCGTGATGATGGTGGAGAGGCAGTACTCCGACAGGGCTTCGCCAAGCACTCAATGGAGGAGGAGAGGTGTTGGGGAGGGGAGGGGCTGCGCCTTGGATTAGGTGTTCAGCCCTCCCCTCGCCCCTCTATTTATAGGGGAAGGGGGAGGGGGCCGGCCCCCTCTATATGAGATCTAGAGGGGGGGGGCGGCGGCCAGGGAGGGGGGCTTGCCCCCCAAGCAAGGGGGGCGCCCCCACTAGGGTTCCCCCCCAACCCTAGGCGCATGGGCCCAAGGGGGGGGGGTGCCCAGCCCTCCATGGGCTGGTTCCCTGCCCCTTGCGGCCCATGAGGCCCTCCGAGAGGGGTGGCCCCTCCCGGTGGACCCCCGGAACCCCTCCGGTGGCCCCGGTACAATACCGATATGCCCCCGAAACTTTCCGGTGTCCGTATGACAACTTCCCATATATAAATCTTCACCTCCGGACCATTCCGGAACTCCTCGTGACGTCCGGGATCTCATCCGGGACTCCAAACAACATTCGGTAATCACATACAAGTCTTCCTAATAACCCTAGCGTCACCGAACCTTAAGTGTGTAGACCCTACGGGTTCGGGAGACATGCAGACATGACCGAGATGGCTCTCCGGTCAATAACCAACAGCGGGATCTGGATACCCATGTTGGCTCCCACATGCTCCTCGATGATCTCATCGGATGAACCACGATGTCAAGGATTCAATCAACCCCGTATACAATTCCCTTTGTCAATCGGTACGTTACATGCCCGAGACTCGATCGTCGGTATCCCAATACCTCGTTCAGTCTCATTACCGGCAAGTCACTTTACTCGTACTGTAATGCATGATCCCGTGACCAAACACTTGGTAACTTTGAGCTCATTATGATGATGCATTACTGAGTGGGCCCAGAGATACCTCTCCGTCATACGGAGTGACAAATCCCAGTCTCGATCCGTGTCAACCCAACAGACACTTTCAGAGATACCTGTAGTGCACCTTTATAGTCACCCAGTTACGTTGTGACGTTTGGTACACCCAAAGTACTCCTACGGTATCTGAGAGTTACACGATCTCATGGTCTAAGGAAGAGATACTTGACATTGGAAAAGCTCTAGCAAAACGAACTACAGGGTCTTGTGCTATGCTTAGGATTGGGTCTTGTCCATCACATCATTCTCCTAATGATGTGATCCCGTTGTCAATGACATCTAATGTCCATAGTCAGGAAACCATGACTATCTGTTGACCAACGAGCTAGTCAACTAGAGGCTTACTAGGGACGTATTTGGTCTAAGTATTCACACGTGTATTACGATTTCCGGATAATACAATTATAGCATGAATAAAAGACAATTATCATGAACAAGGAAATATAATAATAATCCTTTTATTATTGCCTCTAGGGCATATTTCCAACAGGTGAGGCCTCCGCTGCATCGCAGCCGGCCCCGGGAGGCAGGAGCACGAGGCACGACCGACACTAGTTTGGGCGGCTGGAGCAAGAAGACCAGAGGTTGAAGAAGCACTACGGCCGTTGGATGGACATCGTACGGTCACTGGAGCTAGAATCGTGCATATTGACTAAGTTGACAAAGCCCTCCGCCCCGTCAACTTAGTAGGCCCACAAGTCAGCCTGCCACTATACTGGGTCCCAGCTAATAGGGCGAGTATTCATTTTTTTGTGCGTAATAAGGAGGCACTTCCTTGCGTGCGAAGATATAGCTGGTGGGTCCGAGCTGTCAGCGGCGGTAACGTTTTTTTCGTGAAATACAGAGGCCCTTTCGGTGGGTCCCTGATGTCAGGTGGAGGAATCATTATTTTGCGCGTAATAAGGAGGCATTTCCTTTCGTGCGGCCGTGGACCCAGCTGTCGGCCTCTCCATGTACAGTCCACTTCAGATGCATGTCGGTCGTTGACCATGTTGACCAGGCCGCGCCGAGAGCACCAGGGCGGTGGACGACGGCGAGGCCTAGGAAGGGAACAACACGGAGGCAGGGAAGACTCGACAGTTGTTTCCCACGCGGAGGGGAGTACGACTGTACGAGGGTTTACTGGTTCGTCTGCCGTCGCCGGAGAATAACACCAGGTGTGGGTGAGTAGAGGGATGGCTAGGCCATCGATGGGAGTACGGTGGGGCGGTGAGGCCTGCGCGGCAGCAGAGCCGGCCACGGGGAGGAGGGAGCAGGCAGTCCCGCCGGCGCTTGTTTGAGCGGCTGGAGCAGGAAGAGCAGAGATTGAAGAAGCACGACGGCCGTTGGATGGCCATCCAACAGTCACTGCTTGTGCGTCAACCTTTTTTTAGGAAAGCCTCAAATCTGTGGAAAACAGCATACAACCCATCTGCCATTATTTCTAATAATTTACAGCCCATTTGCTAATTCTTAAGGTTTTTTTGGAGCCCATATTCTTTTTGTTAGCATTACAGCCCATATTGTGGCCACGGTTAAAAAATTATACGAAATTTTGCATATTTCGGTGCGGTCTGAACTGTTTTTAATCCCGAAATTTCGACTCACATTCAAACTAATTTGAAAAATAAATGTATATCAATATAAAATCCAACAAATTCTCCACGCATAAAAATTAATGTAATTTAAAATCTCGAAATGAAAAAAAAGATATCTGTAACTAATTGCCGGTTTGATGTGTTTTAAAAATGTACAGCCCATTTCTCATTACTGATGGGCCATTTTCTCGGCCAGCCGAATGAAAGCTCTCCTCGTATTGAAAGATTTGCAGCCCAACTGGCTTGACAAAGCGACTTACTTGGCAAATCACAAAAAACTGGGTTGTGGCCGTGGACCCAGCTGTCAACCTCTCCACGTACAGTACTCTTTCGATGGAATGTCATTGACCACATTGACCACGCTGCGCCGAGAGCACCAAGGCGGTGGACGACGGCGAGGCCTAGGAAGGGGACGACGCGGAGCCGGGAAAGACGCGGCAGTGGATGCCCACACGGAGAGGAGTACGAGGGTTCACTGGTTTGACTGCGGTGTGAGGTTGTCGTCGCCGCAGGGCCTGGCTAGCGGTGGGAGTACTAGGGGCGATGAGGCCTCAACGGCAGCACAGCCGGCCACTGGAGGCAGGAGCAGGCGGTCTCCCTGGCGCTGGTTTGGGCGGCTGGTGCAAGAAGAGCAGCGATTGAAGAAGCAACAGGACCGTTCGATTCAAATCCAACGGTTACTGCTACTAGAATTGTTTGTTGACGAAGTTGACAAGCCCTGCGTACGTGTCAACTTAGTAGGCCCATAGGTCAGCCTCCCAACCGGTGTGCCCCAGATGTCAGTGGGAGGAATCATATCTTTTCGCGTAATAAGGAGGCAGTTGATTGCATGCGGCCAGGCCAGCAGAGGGAGTAGGGTGGGCCAGGGAAGCCTGCGCGGCATCATAGCAGGCCACAAGAGGAGGGAGCAGGCAGTCCCGCCGGTGCTAGTTTAGGCGGCTGGAGCAGGAAGATCGGAGATTGAAGAAGCACGTCAGCCGTTGGATGGACATCCAACAGTCACTAATGCTAGAATCGTGTGTTCACTGACAAAGCCTTGCGTAAACAAGTCAGCCTCGAAATCTGTGGCGTGTACAGCCCATTTGCTATTATTTTCATTATTTTTACTCATTTTCTAATTCATATGGAATTTATTGCAGACCGTTTTCCATTTTTAGAATTGCTGGCCATTTTCTGGTCAGTACCAGGGTAAAAAAATTAACTAAATATGTGGGAAATTTTGAAAATTCGCAAATTTTTACTGGGGAACAAAATATTCTTAATCCAAAAATTAATAGCCATACTAAAACAAATTTAAAACTAAATTAGTACTATGTCATGTTAAATCCAATGAAATACGTATAAGATATCAGTGAAGAACAAAAAAAAGAAACTAATATCCCATTTGCTATAATCTTTTTAGAATTTTCAACCCCTTTTGGTATTACTTTTAACAGACATTGACCATACTCTTTGGCCAGGACGGAATGCATCCCTCCTCGTCTTGAAAGATTTGCAGCCCAGTAATTCAGAGAAAACAAATAGGCCTAGCTTGGGTATTCTTCAAAAAGAAATACTGGGCTACCTATTTTCCCAAAGAACTAGTGCATGAGCATGTAGCTTTATTTATTTATTTACTTATTTATGTTTAGGGGACCATGAGCATGTACCTGGGCCGGATTCATGTGAGAGCCTCCCTTCCAGTTAATTATGGGCTTCTCTATTGGGCCTTCATCAGTGGGCTGCATGTTATCAACAAGTGGAAAATGTGTTTCGTACGAAAAATAGTATGAGCTACGTACGGTACGGGGCACTAAAGGATCGAACCATGCAACGACTTCCAAAACATTGTGTTTGTCGTTCTAACAACACATTTATTCAACCAACAGACGAAATATACTACTGATTGTACATTGAAAACAACAGCAGCAGCAACCAGGGCTGGGTGTGCAACAGAAGCAGTAAGCAGGCCAGAAGAGTGAAGACGCAACTCTCTCTTGGAAACCAAACATCAGCCATCATTACAAAAAGGCTACCAAAAAAGAACAAGTGTATGCATCAAACTAAATAAAGATCCTACTACACAAGTGTACGCATATAACTAACTGGCTCAGTTAGACGTTACTATTTATTAAGCTGTGAAGATTGGCTGACGGCTTGAACCAGATGGGTGCCTGACGGGGGAAACTCCAACCAGAAGGTCGAAGTCTGATACTTGCGACCCTCTCTCCTACTTTGGGCTACAGAGTGTGGCGGCACATATTAGGGTATGGTGCATGCAGAGACGCATGGTACGCTGTGTACACACAGTTTTGCCTGATGAACGAAATCGTGCTGCCATCATGATCCTTGCCCTCGGTTATCTCCTGGTTAATTGGATAATTCAGTCTGACAAACAGAGAGCGTGTACCAAGGCTACTTACCAAACTCCAGTCAAAAATTCCTGAAGGCCCAGATAAGCTGGGATCCTGCTCAAAGACCTTGCAGTGACTGTGATTGTATTCCGCGAAACAACATGTCTGGTACGTGCAAACGATCATCAATCTTTTGCCGTCGTCTGATCGAGCCATGAACCACCTGCAACTGCCATGCTGCTTTTCTTTGAAAGGTTCTGGGATTAGGAAGGGTAGGGACACCAGGCGGCCTACAACATCATATCAAGTTGAAGTCAAATAAAAAAGGGCTCTTGATTTAGTCAATCTTAAGAACAACATGTTATCAGCATGAATATTTTTTCAGTAAATGTTGATAGTAATATAAGCAAGCCATCATGATATCATAGGAAAGTAACATACTGCTGTAAAAGCCATTTGTGGCGTTGACTCGAGTAGGCCAGCAATACGTCCAACCATAGAAGGAATCGATAGCGTAAATGAAGCCCTTGTGTTCAATGGCATCAGAGAACCATGTAGGATGTATGATCCTGCGATGGACATGCAGATTTATCCACTTACCACAGTGACCTGTCAGATAGGCGAGACCGCAGTTGAAGAACGCAATTAGCATGCAGTCTTTATAATTCGCAGATCTTGTGGGCACTTGGCAGATTACAACCTTGAGCAAATCAAACTTGGTATCATGTTGGCTACTGTAAGATTTCGAGTATTCTGGGTCGTGGTGCCAAAGCAGTGCAGTATGAATCGAAGGAAGGGGGATCAATCGCCGAGTGTAGATCTCCACGAGCATCTAGTTGCCGCGAGCATCAACGAGCACCATCCAAGACGTGTTCATGCCGACCCAGTACATACCGTTAATGTAGTTGAGGCTGACGGGGATCGGATCGCAGTCAAGGGGGTTGATGCTCATCCAAGACGTGTTTATGCTGCGTGACATGCCGTTTATGAAGATCATGCGGCATCAGCAAGCAAGGAGCTGGCTTAAAAAGCTCCGTCCTGAGGGCTTTGACTAAACGGTACAGCCCCGACGAGCACGCGGCGAGCGGCATGGTACTGAGATTGTCCACACGCGAAACAATGAGCTTGATTACCTCTGTGGGGAGCGAATTCCAGCCACTCTTTCAGCAGACGCTGCTCAGTTCTGCCATTG